>NC_036840.1:33972585-34005539 GCF_002910315.2 Salvelinus sp. IW2-2015
TCTGTACTAAATCTATACTTCCTTACTATACTAAATGTAGCTAGTACTGTATTTCGTATATCCCCTCTCATTCCACCCCTCTCTCCATTCTGCCCCCCCCAGGTGAAGTCTGTTCTCCTCTCATCCACCCCTCTCTCCATTCTGCCCCCCCCCCCCCAGGTGACGTCTGTTCTCCTCTCATCCACCCCTCTCTCCATTCTGCCCCCCCAGGTGAAGTCTGTTCTCCTCTCATCCACCCCTTCTCTCCACTCTCCCCCACAGGTGAAGTCTGTTCTCCTCTCATCCACCCCTCTCTCCACTCTGCCCCCACAGTGGAGTCTGTTCTCCTCTCATCCACTCATGATCTAGAGCAGCTTACTGTCTCCTCCACATGGTGAAGAGCCTGGTTCAGAAACATTACCTGTACCTCGGCTCGTACGTACGTATCCCGGTGTCCAGCGTCGTGTACTGCATCCTGGAGGCGCTGGTCGCCTCCATCTCCCTCAACGACCACCGGATCCTTAGGGAGTACGCAGCTCTGCGGGTCAGCCACATGTTCTGTATGTTGTCCAGCTCTCAATACATGGGGGCCCTGAAAGTTACGTACCCAGTGTCGTCCTCCTCTCCCTTTATTACCAATCTGATCTTCATGTGTTGTGTGGCTCTGTCGGTAGAGCATGGCGTTGCAACGGCCAGGGTTAGGGTTCAATTCCGCTGGTCCACCCATACATAAAAATGTATGCACGCATGACTTAAGTCACTTTGGATAAAAAGCGTCTGCTAAATAACATATATATTATTTGTGTGACCAGACATTAGACACCAAACAGAAGTCAGACACCACACCGATCCATCCGTTTATGTCTTGTCATTTCCTCTACACAAGATGGTCGAATAGAAACATGGCCATGCTTCGACCATTGATCTAATTCCCCCTAATAGAACATGGTCATGCTTCGACCATTGATCTAATTCCCTCCTAATAGAAACATGGTCATGTTCGACCATTGACTTAATTCCCCCTAATAGAAACATGGTCATACTACGACCATTGATCTAATTCCCTCCTAATAGAAACATGGCCATGCTTCGACCATTGATCTAATTCCTCCTAATAGAAACATGGTCATACTACGACCATTGATCTAATTCCCTTCCTAATAGAAACATGGTCATGCTTCGACCATTGATCTATTCCCTCCTAATAAAGAAACATGGTCATGCTTCGACCATTGATCTAATTCCCTCCTAATAGAAACATGTCATGCTTTGACCATTGATCTAATTCCCTCCTATAGAAACATGGTCATGCTTCGACCATTGATCTAATTCCCTCCTAATAGAAACATGGCCATGCTTCGACCATTGATCTAATTCCCTCCTAATAGAAACATGGTCATGCTTCGACCATTGATCTATTCCCTCCTAATAGAACATGGTCATGCTTCGACCATTGATCTAATTCCCTCCTAATAGAAAACATGGTCATGCTTCGACCATTGATCTAATTCCCTCCTAATAGAAACATGGCCATGCTTCGACCATTGATCTATTTCCCTTCTAAAACCCGTGTCTTCCAGGACCCATGGAGCCCTGGTCAGTGGTCTGTACCACCAGATTCTGCTGTCTCTGCAGAAGGTTCTGTCAGACCCGGTCCGCCCGCTGTGTTCTCACTATGGAGCTGTAGGGGGCTACATGCACTTAGAGGAAATGTATCCACCTTCCATCCATCTTGATTATTTATGCATGAAAATAGAATTTATTTCATTTAGAGATCCTTGGCTTTGCTGATCACTGTGTGTGTTGTCTGTCTTTGTAGGCTGTTGAGAGAGTCATATGTCCTTACCTGGCAATCTGTCCTGGATGACTACTCTGTCTCCAATGCCCAGGTGAAAGCAGACGGACACAAGGTCTATGGAGCAATCTGGTGAGTACAGTAGACCAGTCACTGAATCTGAAATGTTTTCTGATGCAAACAGAGCTGTCCAAAGTAATACAAGATATCCCAATAATGAATTGTTACAAATTGCATTTATGTATTACCTTTCACCCGATCTCAAAGCACTTTGCATTTTTATGTTGGTTCAACTCCCTATCAACCACCAAGTACCAATGCCCTCTCTGCCTGCAGGTGCAGTGGAGCACCTGCTAAAGATTAGAGCCCTGCTCTGTCCCTGCCAGCAGAGGCAGCACCCAGCCACGCTTCGGGAGTGTGATTTCGCCGGGCTCAAGCCTCTCTCCGAGGCCACCCTGGGCATCGCCAGTCACCTGCAGGGACCTGGGGAGCTGGCACCCCTGGAATGACTGGACCCCAACCACCTGCCCGCCATGTACTGTGAGCCTACTCTCCTTGGAAAAAAACTGGCAGTGCGTTTCAGCACGGACCCCGACTTGGGAGGTTGCCTTCCCCTTTCCCAGCCCCCTGATACGCCAATCCAGACACCACGTACAAGATGCCCCAGCTCACGCTAACCTCAAAATCAACCCCCGCAGGACGGGAGCCCTTGCACCGAGCCCCTCCCACCATCCTAGCTGCCACTTGCTCCGGGACCACAATGTGGGTGGGTGGGAGGTGGCCTAGTGGTTAAGAGGGTTGGGCTAGTAACCAAAAGGTTATTGGTTCGAGCCGACGAGGTGAAATTTCGTCTGTGCCTTTGAAGCAAGACACTTAATTCTAATTGCACCTGTAAGGCACAGCTGTCGCTATTTGATATTGATATTATTTATAAATATTGATTAAGTTGCATACAATAACTGTACAATTTACAATGCACTTCTCTGTGCAAACAGTAGTTACCTTCTATCATCTTACACATTGTCCTTGGGATTGGTGGACAATCAAACTGAAAAGAAGCAACTTCTATTTGCTTAGGGATGGATCGACATTTACATAATGGTACCTGAAGGAAAATGTGGGAGGGTCATGCTTTTAACATTTCAGTCAAGGGGTTCATTTTTTTTTTAAATCTAGTCCAGGGTACGTCATGTAATTTATGAAATGTCAATATTTCTCAGTTGTTTATTAGGCTATATATAGGCTATTTAGTGTGGTCTCAATCACATTATCCATAGCAAATAGGCTACGAAGTGCATGCTCAGAGAAGCACAGAGCAAAGTTATATTTCTAAGATAGTTGCTGGGATGGTGTAAATAAAACTAGGCTGTATTACACACTGTGATGGATATTACAAACCCTTAGCCCCGGCCTGGCTCTGCTCTTGCTGATGAAAAAACGTGTTTTGTGTGCTGCCTAAACAATGGCTGTGCTGTGTAGGCTTACAGTGGCAGTTCAGGAGGAGAGTCAAATGTTTGTTGTTGCTTTGGACTAGCCTATAGTCTATGTTTCTGTTCAGTTTGAGAAGGAGGACTGGAGGTCAACTTTGATAGCTTGCTACTACTATAATTGAATTGATTAAAAACAATATGTTTCTTACCCATGATGTAGGCCTATTTATCAGGTTATCGACCTCACAATAAGCCAGATTCGAGTAACTTACATTGTGGTGCTGAAACTTGAAGCAGCAGCCGCCGGCACAATCAATCTGAAATGGACATCTCATGGAGAATTAAATTAGGCATAATTCATTTTCAACCGTCTTCATTTCAATTAGACTTTACGAGAAGAAGGTTTTTGTGTTTCTACATCTGCATTGCTTGCTGTTTGGGGTTTTTAGGCTGGTTTTCTGTACACACTTTGTGACATCTGCTGATGTTAAGAAGTCTTTATAAATACATTTGATTGTGTTGGAGTTTATTTCTTCCTATTTAAGAAATAACAGGTAGGCTGTAGGCTGCTATATCCATAGATTGTCGGTAATTCCTGCACCCACAATGCACTCTTTAAAATAGCCTATCTCCGTGTCAGTGAAGTGACGGGCTTTCCGAGTCTTTTCGGTGAGCCTACTCATTTGGCTCCAAACCGCTCTTCGTTCAAAATTCTTAAAAGTGACACGCCCTGATCTGTTTCACCTGTCTTTGTGCTTGTCTCCACCCCCCTCCAGGTGTCGCCCATCTCCCCATTATCCCCCTGTGTATTATACCTGTGTTCTCTGTTTGTCTGTTGCCAGTTTGTTTTGTTCGTAGAACCGAGCAGTGTTTTGTTTCCCTGTTCCTTGCGTCTGTTTTCTTAGTTTCCCGGTTCTGACCGTTTCTGCCTGACCTGACCCGACCCGAACACTGAGCCCGCCTGCTGTCATGTACCTACACCCTCTCTGAATTTGACCCCTACCTGCCTCGTCTTGACGTCTGCCTGCCCCTGTTTTAAGGAATAAACTTTTTTCTTCAACACTGTCTTGCACATGGGTCATACCTTAAAACGTGAAGAAAAAAGTCTACCTAGAATCCTAGATATAGCAAATGTAAAGCCCAAAAGGTAGGCTACTGTTATGTCAGATCGTGAAATGCGTTTTCAAATACATTTTGACCTGTCTGTTAAATATTTTTTTAAATACTACTTTTTTAACACACTGAAAAATTAGCGTGGACCAGATTGACCGCTCTCCCAACATTTTTTGTTTCTTCAGTGAAGATTCATCATTATTTTGTATCTGCAGAAA
Source organism: Salvelinus sp. IW2-2015 (assembly GCF_002910315.2). Classification (NCBI taxonomy): domain Eukaryota; kingdom Metazoa; phylum Chordata; class Actinopteri; order Salmoniformes; family Salmonidae; genus Salvelinus; species Salvelinus sp. IW2-2015. The sequence goes on from NC_036840.1 coordinate 33,977,121, forward strand.
AACGTTGTTTTTGAGCTTAACAAGCAGTAGCATCAGTATTTGCAAATCAGGAGCCAGTGAACAGCTCTTTTCTTGATGTGTTCACCAAAAAGATCCGTTCAAAAAGAGCCGTTCCTTCGCGAACGACCGATCACTGTGGCAGTGAAGCGCTGTTAAGTTAAAACCACGACTTGAATTCAGAAGTATGAGAGGGTATGCCATAGGCCTACTTTTTATAAAGAAAATGGCAAAAAGCACAGGCCAACCTCTTGTTAGCTTAAGATTTTGAAGAAAATAAAACGGATCCGAATTATATATAACGTGATCTATAACAGCAACATGTAAAGTGTTGTCCCATGTTTCATGAGCTAAAAATGTGTTTACATCCCTGTTAGTGACTTTTTCTCCTTGCCAAGCATATCAAAAAGCTAATTATGCAGCTTATGCAGCTTGCACACAGGTGTACCTTGTGCTGGGTAACAGTAAAAGGCCACTCTAAAATGTGGCGTTTTGTCACACAACACAATGCCACAGAGTTTTGAGGAGACGTGCAACTGGCATGCTGACTGTGGGAATGTCCACTAGAGCTGTTGCCAGATAATTGGATGTTAATTCTCTACCATAACCTCCAACGCCGTTTTGAGAATTTGACAGTACCTCCAACCGGCCTCACAACCGCAGACCACGTGTAACCACGCCAAGCCCAGGACCTCCAACATCCGGCTTCTTCACCTTGGGATCGTTCTGAACCAGCTACCCGACAGCTGATGAAACTGGGTTTGCACAACCAGTTGTCAGAAAACATCTCAAGGAAGCTCCTCCATGTGCTCGTTGTCCTCACCAAGGGTCTTGACCTGACTGCAGTTCTGCGTCGGAACCGACTTCCGTGGGCAAATGCTCACCTTCGATGGCCACTGGCACGCTGGAGAAAGTGTGCTCTTCACGGATGAAGTCGCTTCAACTGTACGTTGTGAGCGAGTGGTTTGCTGGGTGCATACTTGTGAAAAGTGCCGCGATGGTGGTGGTGGTGGGGTGCGTATAGAGATAAGATATGCGTGACCTAGAGTGCTGAGTATTAGTGTACTGCATATCAGCTTAACTGTCTCCTCCACATGGTGAAGAGCCTGGTTCAGAACCATTACCTGTACCTCGGCTCGTACGTACGTATCCCGGTGTCCAGCGTCGTGTACTGCATCCTGGAGCCGCTGGTCGCCTCCATCTCCCTCAACGACCACCGGATCCTTAGGGAGTACGCAGCTCTGCGGGTCAGCCACATGTTCTGGTATGTTGTCCAGCTCTCAATACATGGGGGCCCTGAAAGTTACGTACCCAGTGTCGTCCTCCTCTCCCTTTATACCAATCTGATCTTCATGTGTTGTGTGGCTCTGTCGGTAGAGCATGGCGCTTGCAACGGCCAGGGTTAGGGTTCAATTCCCGCTGGGTCCACCCATACYTAAAAATGTATGCACGCATGACTTAAGTCACTTTGGATAAAAGCGTCTGCTAAATAACATATATATTATTGTGTGACCATGACATTAGACACCAAACGGAAGTCAGACACCACACCGATCCATCCTGTTTATGTCTTGTCATTTCCTCTACACAAGATGGTGGAATAGAAACATGGCCATGCTTCGACCATTGATCTAATTCCCTCCTAATAGAAACATGGTCATGGTTCGACCATTGATCTAATTCCTCCTAATAGAAACATGGTCATACTACGACCATTGATCTAATCCCTCCTAAATAGAAACATGGCCATGCTTCGACCATTGATCTAATTCCCTCCTAATAGAAACATGGTCATACTCGACCATTGACTCTACATTCTCCAAAAGAAGCCAAGACCAGCCGAACCACAAGGCTCATAACACAACCAACGAAGCACTGAAAAAAAAAAAAAAAAAACCAATAGAAACATGTCAACTGCTTCGAACCACTATGACATCTAGTTCGCGCCTAATGAAACAAGGGTCATATGACGCCATCGAACGCAGCATATGATCTAAATCATTCCGCTCCTAATAGACAACATTGGGTCCATGCTTCTGACCATTCGATCCTAACTTCCTTCCTAATAGAAAACATGCGTCATCGCTTTCGACCGATTGATACTACATTGCCCCTCCTAATAGAAAAACAAGGCCCCCCACCCCCAACACAATGAGGCTCCGACCATTGTACGATGTCTAATTCCCTCTAATAGAAACATAGGGTCCATGCATTCGAACCATCTGAATCTAATTCCCTCCATAATAGAACTCAGAGGTCATCCAGCTCTCGACCCATTGGATCTAATTTCCTCACTAATAGAAACTATGAGTCAATGCCTTCGAAGCCATTGATCTAATTCCCCCTCCATAATAGAACATCGGCCATGCTTCGACACATTGATGCTATATTCACCTTACCTAACTCGCTGTCTTTGCCAGGACCCATGGAGCCCTGGTCAGTGGTCTGTACCACCAGATTCTGCTGTCTCTGCAGAAGGTTCTGTCAGACCCGGTCCGCCCGCTGTGTTCTCACTATGGAGCTGTAGGGGGCTACATGCACTTAGAGGAAATGTATCCACCTTCCATCCATCTTGATTATTTATGTATGAAAATAGAATTTCTTTCATTTAGAGATCCTTGGCTTTGCTGATCACTGTGTGTGTTGTCTGTCTTTGTAGGCTGTTGAGAGAGTCATATGTCCTTACCTGCAATCTGTCCTGGATGACTACTCTGTCTCCAATGCCCAGGTGAAAGCAGACYGACACAAGGTCTATGGAGCAATCCTGGTGAGTACAGTAGACCAGTCACTGAATCTGAAATGTTTTCTGTGATGCAAACAGAGCTGTCCAAAGTAATACAAGATAATCCCAATAATGAATTGTTACAAATTGCATTTATGTATTACCTTTCACCCGATCTCAAAGCACTTTGCATTTTTATGTTGGTTCAACTCCCTATCAACCACCAAGTACCAATGCCCTCTCTGTCCTGCAGGTGGCAGTGGAGCACCTGCTAAAGATTAGAGCCCTGTCTCTGTCCCTGCCAGCAGAGGCAGCACCCAGCCACGCTTCGGGAGTGTGATTTCCGCCGGGCTCAGCCTCTCTCCGAGGCCACCCTGGGCATCGCCAGTCACCTGCAGGGACCTGGGGGAGCTGGCACCCCCTGGAATGACTGGACCCCAWCCACCTGCCCGCCATGTACTGTGAGCTCTACTCCTCCTTTGGAAAACAACTTGGCAGTGCGTTTCAGCACGGACCCCGACTTGGGAGGTTGCCTTCCCCTTCCCAGCCCCCTGATACGCCAATCCAGACACCACGTACAAGATGCCCCAGCTCACCGCTAACCTCAAAATCAACCCCRGGCAGGACGGGAGCCCTTGCACCGAGCCCTCTCCACCCATCCTAGCTGCCACTGCTCCGGGAACACAATGTGGGTGGGGTGGGGTGGGGTGTGGTGGGGTGGGAGGTGGCCTAGTGGTTAAGAGGGTTGGGCTAGTAACCAAAAGGTTATTGGTTCGAGCCGACGAGGTGAKATTTTCTGTCTGTGCCTTTGAGCAAGACACTTAAGTCTAATTGCACCTGTAAGGCACAGCTGTCGCTATTTGATATTTGATATTATTTATAAATATTTGATTAAGTTGCATACAATAACTGTACAATTTACAATGCACTTCTCTGTGCAAACAGGTAGTTACTTTCTATCATCTTACACATTGTCCTTGGGATTGGTGGACAATCAAACTGAAAAGAAGCAACTTCTATTGCTTAGGGATGGATCGACATTTACATAATGGGTACCTGAAGGAAAATGTGGGAGGGTCATGCTTTTAACATTTCAGTCAAGGGGTTTCATTTTTTTTTTAAATCTAGTCCAGGGTACGGTCATGTAATTTATGAAATGTCAATATTTCTCAGTTGTTTATTAGGCTATATATAGGCTATTTAGTGTGGTCTCAATCACATTATCCATAGCAAATAGGCTACGAAGTGCATGCTCAGAGAAGCACAGAGCAAAGTTATATTTCTAAGATAGTTGCTGGGATGGTGTAAATAAAACTAGGCTGTATTACACACTGTGATGGATATTACAACCCTGAGCCCCGGCCTGCTCTGCTCTTGCTGATGAAAAACGTGTTTTGTGTGCTGCCTAACAATGGCTGTGCTGTGTAGGCTTACAGTGGCAGTTCAGGAGGAGAGTCAAATGTTTGTTGTTGCTTGGACTAGCCTATAGRCTATGTTCTGTTCAGTTTGAGAAGGAGGACTGGAGGTCAACTTTGATAGCTTGCTACTACTATAATTGAATTGATTAAAAACAATATGTTTCTTACCCATGATGTAGGCCTATTTATCAGGGTTATCGACCTCACAATAAGCCAGATTCGAGTAACTTACATTGTGGTGCTGAAACTTGAAGCAGCAGCCGCGGCACAATCAATCTGAAATGGACATCTCATGGAGATTAAATTAGGCATAATTCATTTCAACCGTCTTCATTTCAATTAGACTTTACGAAGAAGAAGGTTTTGTGTTTCTACATCTGCATTGCTTGCTGTTTGGGGTTTTAGGCTGGGTTTCTGTACAACACTTTGTGACATCTGCTGATGTAAGAAGTCTTTATAAATACATTTGATTGTGTTGGAGTTTATTTCTTCCTATTTAAGAAATAACAGGTAGGCTGTAGGCTGCTATATCCATAGATTTGTCGGTAATTCCTGCACCCACAATGCACTCTTTAAATAGCCTATCTCCGTGTCAGTGAAGTGACGGGCTTTCCGAGTCTTTTCGGTGAGCCTACTCATTTGGCTCCAAACCGCTCTTCGTTCAAAATTCTTAAAAGTGACACGCCCTGATCTGTTTCACCTGTCTTTGTGCTTGTCTCCACCCCCCTCCAGGTGTCGCCCATCTTCCCCATTATCCCCTGTGTATTTATACCTGTGTTCTCTGTTTGTCTGTTGCCAGTTTGTTTTGTTCGTAGAACCGAGCAGTGTTTTGTTTCCCTGTTCCTTGCGTCTGTTTTCTAGTTTCCCGGTTCTGACCGTTCTGCCTGACCTGACCRGACCCGACACTGAGCCCGCCTGCTGTCATGTACCTTACACCCTCTCTGAATTATTGACCCCTACCTGCCTCGTCTTGACGTCTGCCTGCCCCTGTTTAAGGAATAAACTTTTGTTTCTTCAACACTGTCTGCACATGGGTCATACCTTAAAACGTGAAGAAAAAAAAGTCTACCTAGAATCCTAGATATAGCAAATGTAAAGCCCAAAAGGTAGGCTACTGTTATGTCAGATCGTGAAATGCGTTTTCAAATACATTTTGACCTGTCTTAATATTTTTTTTAAAATACTACTTTTTTTAACACACTGAAAAAATTAGCGTGGACCAGATTGACCGCTCTCCCAACTATTTTTTGTTTCTTCAGTGAAGATTCATCATTATTTTGTATCTGCAGAAAAACGTTGTTTTGAGCTTAACAAGCAGTAGCATCAGTATGCAAATCAGGGAGCCAAGTGAACAGCTCTTTTCTTRGATGTGTTCACCAAAAAGATCCGTTCAAAAAGAGCCGTTCCTTCGCGAACGACCGATCACTGTGGCAGTGAAGCGCTGTTAAGTTAAAACCACGACTTGAATTCAGGAAGTATGAGAGGGTATGCCATAGGCCTACTTTTTATTAAAGAAAATGGCAAAAAGCACAGGRCAACCTCTTGTTAGCTTAAGATTTTGAAGAAAATAAAACGGATCCGATTATATATAACGTGATCTATAACAGCAACATGTAAAGTGTTGGTCCCATGTTTCATGAGCTGAAACAAAAGAAAATGTGTTTACATCCCTGTTAGTGACTTTTTCTCCTTTGCCAAGCATATCAAAAAGCTAATTATGCAGCTTATGCAGCTTGCACACAGGTGTACCTTGTGCTGGGMACAGTAAAAGGCCACTCTAAAATGTGCGGTTTTGTCACACAACACAATGCCACAGAGTTTTGAGGGAGCGTGCAACTGGCATGCTGACTGTGGGAATGTCCACTAGAGCTGTTGCCAGATAATTGGATGTTAATTTCTCTACCATAACCTCCAACGCCGTTTTTGAGAATTTGACAGTACCTCCAACCGGCCTCACAACCGCAGACCACGTGTAACCACGCCAGRCCAGGACCTCCACATCCGGCTTCTTCACCTGTGGGATCGTCTGAGACCAGCRACCCGGACAGCTGATGAAACTGGGTTTGCACAACCCAGTTGTCAGAAAACATCTCAAGGAAGCTCCTCCATGTGCTCGTTGTCCTCACCAGGGTCTTGACCTGACTGCAGTTCTGCGTCGTAACRGACTTCCGTGGGCAAATGCTCACCTTCGATGGCCACTGGCACGCTGGAGAAGTGTGCTCTTCACGGATGAATCGCGGCTTCAACTGTACGTGTGAGCGAGTGGTTTGCTGGTGTCAACGTTGTGAAAAGTGCCCGATGGTGGTGYTGGTGGGGTTATGGTATGGGCAAGCATAAGCTATGGACAACGAACACAATTGCATTTGATAGATGGCATTTTTAATGCACCGAGATACCGTAACGAGATCCTGAGGCCCATTGTCGTGCCATTCATCCGCCGCCATTACCTCATGTTTCAGCATGATAATGCACAGCACTGTGTTGCAAAGATCTGTACACAACTCCAGGAAGCTGAAAATCTCCCTGGCCTGCATACTCACCAGACATGTCACCCATTGAGCATGTTTGGGATGCTCTGGGATCAAGGTGTACGACAGCGTGTTCCAGTTCACGCCAATATCCAGCAACTTTGCACAGAGGAGTGGGTCAACATTCCACAGGCGACAATCAACAGCCTGAGCAACTCTATGCGAAGGAGATGGCAAATGGTGGTCATGCCAGATACTGACTGGTTTTCTGATCCACGCCCCTACCTTTGGAAAAAAAAGGTATCTGTGACTGATAGATGCATATCTGTATTCCCAGTCATGTGACATCCATCTATTAGGGCCTAATGAATTTATTTAAATTGACTGATTTCTTTATATCAACTGTAACTCTTTGAAAATCTTTGAAATTGTTGTATGTTGTGTTGAGTGTACATAGGCCCTAAAGCCGTCTTTGAATAGCGTACACCACTCTACACTATCCTCAATAACAAACTCCAACAAGCAAGAGCCTGACTTTCAACCTCCTCAGAACTATAGATGGGGCAAGCAAGCCTACATATCTACTCTATTCTGAGGTAACCAGAACACGGTTCCCAACTCTCACCATTAGCATTACATTTCAGTCATTCAAAGACATCGAAATATTCAGTATATGGTGATTTGGTCCTCAGTACGCCAATAGTCGTCCTCTTGGGGATGGATACACTATTTATTTGTTTATAACAAATTTAACAGATATGTGGATATGACCACCAGATGGTAATCTAGTCTACACGTAGGCTGCTAACGGTCATTAAAGTCATCTTGATTGTAAATATGTTTAAAAGATTATATATTCATACTCAAGAGATAATATTTATTTGGACTATGTAGAATGATGTAAATCGTGTGATGCGGTGAGTTTCTTTTTGTGAATGTAAACCCGTAGAAGAGTTGTGTTTGTGTATTCTGCTTCTGTTTGTGTATTCTGCTTCTGTTTTGTGTTTCTGCTTCTGTTTGTGTATTCTGCTTGTTGTTTGTGTATTCTGCTTGTGTTTGTGGTATTCTGCTTGTGTTTGTGTATTCTGCTTGTGTTTGTGTATTCTGCTTGTGTTTGTGTATTCTGCTTCTGTTTTGTGTATTCTGCTTGTGGTTTGATGTACAATACAGTTTAGTGACCATGTTTTTCTACATCCTCTGTGTGTTTTAAAAAGATAAGATATAGAAGTATCTGAGAAGCCACACAGTCTTAACAATAACTAATAACAGACAGTCTTAACAATAACTAATAACAGACAGCCTTAACAATAACTAATAACAGACCGTCTTAAAAATAACTAATAACAGTCTTAACAATAACTAATAACAGACAGTCTTAAAAATAACTAGTAACAGACAGTGTTAACAATGACTAATAACAGACAGTCTTAACAATATCTAATAACAGACAGTCTTAAAAATAACCAATAACAGACACAATTGACATTTGCAGGGCCAGCTGTGCTATCTCAAATCAAATAAATCAATGTTATTGGTCGCATACACATGGTTAGCAGATCCAATTATTCATTATTAAAGTGGCTAGAGATTGAGTCTGTGTGTTGGCAGAGCAACTCAATGTTAGTGATGGCTGTTTAACAGTCTGATGGCCTTGAGATAGAAGCTGTTTTTCAGTCTCTCGTCCCAGCTTTGATGCACCTGTATGACCTCACCTTCTGGATGATAGCGGGGTGAACAGGGCAGTGGCTCGGGTGGTTGTTGTCCTTGATGATCTTTTTGGCCTTCTGTGACATCGGTGGGTGTAGGTGTCCTGGAGGGCAGGTAGTTTGCCCCCGGTGATGCGTTGTGCAGACCTCACTACCCTCTGGAGAGCCTTACATGTTGTGGGCAGAGCAGTTGCCGTACCAGGCGGTGATACAGCCCGACAGGATGCTTTCGATGTGCATCTGTAAAAGTTTGTGAGTGTTTTTGGTGACAAGCCAAATTTCTTCAGCCACTTGAGGTTGAAGAGGCGCTGTTGCGCCTTCTTCACCACGCTGTCTGTGTGGGTGGACCAATTCAGTTTGTCCGTGATGTGTACGCCGAGCAACTTAAAACTTGCCACTTTCTCCACTACTGTCCCGTCGATGTGGATAGGGGGGTGCTCCCTGGTGTTTCCTGATGTCCACGATCATCTCCTTTGTTTTGTTGACATTGAGTGTGAGGTTATTTTCCTGACACCAACTCCGAGGCCTCACCTCCTCCCTGTAGGCCGTTCGTCGTTGTTGGTAATCAAGCCTACCACTGTAGTGTCGTCTGCAAACTTGATGATTGAGTTGGAGGCGTGCAAGGTCACGCAGTCAATGGGTGAACAGGGAGTACAGGAGAGGGCTGAGAACTCTGGGGCCCAGTGGATCAGCGGGGTGGAGATGTTGTTTCCTACCTCACCACCTGGGGGCGGCCGTCAGAAAGTCCAGGACCCAGTTGCACAGGGCGGGGTCAAGACCCAGGGTCTCGAGCTTAATGACGAGTTTGGAGGGTACTATGGTGTTAAATGCTGAGCTGTAATCGATGACTAGCATTCTTACATAGGTATTCCTCTTGTCCAGATGGGTTAGGGCAGTGTGATGTGGTTGCGATTGCATCGTCTGTGGACCTATTGGGCGGTAAGCAAATTGGAGTGGGTCTAGGGTGTCAGGTAGGGTGGAGGTGATATGATCCTTGACTAGTCTCTCAAAGCACTTCATGATGACGGAAGTGAGTGCTACGGGGCGATAGTCGTTTAGTCAGTTACTTAGCTTTCTGGGGAACAGGAACAATGGTGGCCCTCTTGAAGCATGTGGGAACAGCAGACTGGGATAGGGTTGATTGGAATATGTCCGTAAACACACCAGCCAGCTGGTCTGCGCATGCTCTGAGGACGCGGCTAGGGATGCCGTCTTGTCCGGCAGCCTTGCGAGGGTTAACATGTTTAAATGTTTTACTCACGTTGGCTGCGGTGAAGGAGAGCACGCAGMTTTTGGTAGCGGGCTGTGCCAATGGCACTGTATTGTCCTCAAAGCGAGCAAAGAAGTTGTTTKGTTTGTCTGGGAGCAAGACATCAGTGTCCGCGACGGGGCTGGTTTTCTTTTTGTAGTCCGTGATTGACTGTAGACCCTGCCACATACGTCTCGTGTCTGGGCCGTTGAARTGCGACTCTACTTTGTCTCTATACTGATGCTTAGCTTGTTTGATTGCCTRGCGGAGGGAATAACTACACTGTTTGTATTCGGTCATGTTTCTGGTCGCCTTGCCATGATTAAAAGCAGTGGTTCGCGCTTTCAGTTTTGCGCGAATGCTGCCATCAATCCACGGTTTCTGGTTGGGGAAGGATTTAATGGTCATCGTGGGTACCACATCACCGATGCACTTGCTAATTAAGTTGCTCACCGAATCAGCATATACATCAATGTTATTGTCCGATGCTATACGGAACATATCCCAGTCCACGTGATCGAAGCAATCTTGAAGCGTGGAATCAGATTGGTCGGACCAGCATTGAACAGACCTAAGCACGAGCGGTTCCTGTTTAAGTTTCTGTCTATAGGCTGGGAGCAACAAAATGGAGTCGTGGTCAGATTTGRTGAAAGGAGGGCGAGGGAGGGCTTTGTATGCATTGCGGAAATTAGAGTAGCAATGATCCAGGGTGTTGTTGCCTTGTTTTCAGATTAGCCTTGTTAAAATCCCCAGCTACAATAAATGCAGCCTCAGGATATGTGGTTTCCAGTTTACATAGAGTCAAATGAAGTTCTTTCAGGGCCGTTGAGGTGTCTGCTTGGGGGGGATATACACGGCTGTGATTATAACCGAAGAGAATTCTCTTGGTAGTTAATGCGGTCGGCATTTGATTGTAAGGAATTCTAGGTCAGGTGAACAAAAGGACTTGAGTTCCTGTATGTTGTTATGATCACACCACGTCTCGTTAATCATAAGGCATACACGCCCGCCCTTCTTCTTACCACAGAGATGTTTGTTTCTGTCGGCGCGATGCGTGAAGAAACCTGGTGGCTGTACCGACTCTGATAACGTGTCCCGAGTGAGCCATGTTTCTGTGAAACAAAGAATGTTAAAATCTCTGATGTCTCTCTGGAAGGCAACCCTTGCTCGGATTTCGTCTAACTGGTTGTCAAGAGACTGGACATTGGCGATGGGCGGTGTGCCCGTCTGCGGAGCCTGACCAGAAGACCGCTCCGTCTGCCTCTTCTGCGGCGCTGTTGTTTTGGGTCGCCTACTGGGATCCGATCCATTGTTGTGGGTGGTGGGCCAAACAGAGGATCCGCTTCGGGAAAGTCGTATTCCTGGTCGTAATGTTGGTAAGTTGACATTGCTCTTATATCCAATAGTTCCCCCCGGCTGTATGTAATAAGACTTAAGATTTCCTGGGGTAACAGTGTAAGAAATAATACGTAAAAAAACGAAATACTGCATAGTTTCCTAAGAATGCTTTGTGTCATGAGAAACAAAGCATTTTCATTTCTCCCACTCCATACTATGACTCAAAACTAACAAGAATTGCATGCCTACAGGTACTCCAAAAACAATTATGGTTAGAATCGAAGTCCTACACTTTGCTATTACAAGTGGTAGTCATCTAAATGACTGACAATACAGTCAGTCCCTAACGAATGCAATGGCTAAGGACTGTCATGATCACGAATGCACTAAACAGTTATGGTATCATTTTTCCTTATCCATAATTGAACCCTATTTTTATTCTGGGCATGCTCTGTACATGTTTTTCTTGCAGTTTCATAATGTACCTTTCTTTTACCAAATCAAATGGGAAATGTACCCTATCTTGTGAGAGGAGCTCTCTGATGACGCTTTGTCATTGACAGCAGCCCAGTTAGTGGTAGTTCTGCCCTGCTTAGACTCTGTTTCTGTGTGAAAGAGTGGGGGCCCGTGGACCATGACTCAGAGCCTGTGCCCAGTACTGGCAACGCTGCCCTGGCACCCCACCAGCCAGCTGCCCAGCCTCCTAGGCACCCACATTGCCTCTGTAAACACATCAGACACAGCAGTGCTTATTAGGTCATTCTCGTGAATTAGGTCATTGTGAGGGTGTTAAACTGGATGTGGGTATGCATTGAGGTGGTATCTTCCTAGTTATCATTGGATATAGGAATATGTTTTTGGTGTAATCTCACTGTTGTTGAGATTTGTAATATAGGTATGAGATTGTGTTCGGTCATTTCAGTACTGTCTATATGAATGATATACAGATTTTAAGATGACGACACGACCGGAATATCGATTAGGCCTATGAGTTTAGTATAGCCGTTTTTTCATAACATTTTAGTTTAAGTAGGTCTAATGTGATGATAGTATAAAAACATAAAGTGCATATTTTTCTCTAATGACCATATAATAAAAACATTACAACTCACCATGTCGCTGAATCAGTGGGAGCCCTGAGCTTGTTTCCTGGCAAAACGATGGTCCCATCTAGGGGTGACGGGAGACAGTACCATGTTCCCTATGTCCAGTCTACTCCGTAATTTCATTTTTTTTGCCGTCATTGCGGAAAACCATGCTTCGCAGAAATAGGATGTTGGAAATGGAAGCAACGTTTTCAGTGCTTTTGTGGCTATCTCAGGATATTCAGCCTTGATTTTAATCTAGAAGGTCGGCAGAGATTAAGTTATCTCAAACATACTTTTAAGGCCACCGRCATTTGCTACCTCGAGGAGTTGATCTTCCTCCTGCACGGACATGGACGGTTCACCTGGGACATTCACAAATGGGTCACAGATCCATTCCTTCGCATTTTGTGGGTCTTTGGCGGTTGGGAAGTTATGCTCGAACTTCGTTGACAGCGAAGCTAGGTGACCGCGCACCAGCTGGAAGAAAGACGGCCCGGTCTCAGTCTCGCCCAAAATCTCCGCTAATGTTTGGAACATGTCAAATATGTCCCTGTGTAACGGCTTTCTTCCTGGGATGAAGGAGAGGACCAACACGCAGCGTAGCCAGTGCTCAACATATTTAATATAACGAACTGTGAACACTACAACAATACAAAATAACAAAAGTGAAAACCGAGACAGTCCTATCTGGTGCACACAAAACACAGAGACAGGAAACAACCACCCACAATCCCCAACACAAAACAAGCCACCTATATATGATTCTCAATCAGGGACAACGATTGACAGCTGCCTCTGATTGAGAACCATATTAGGCTGAACACAGAAACAGACAAACTAGACACACAACATAGAATTCCCACCCAGCTCACGTCCTGACCAACACTAAACAAGCAAAACACATAAGAACTCTGGTCAGGACGTTACACCCTGTCCACTCAGCGTCCCCACAGTTCCAGTTTGGCTTTGAATGCAGCCACTTTATCTGCCAACTTAAAACAGATGTCATTCTCCCCTGAAGTGACAGATTGAGTTCGTTGAGCAGGTTGAATATGTCGCACAGGTAAGTGTGTTTTGCAACCCATTCCTCGTCATTAAATGTGCTGGCAGTGGTGACTTTTTTTTCTGAAAGAAATCTCTGCAGCGGCTCTCGTAACTCAAACACTCTGGCAAGCGATCTCCCCCTGGATAGCCATCTGACTTCTGTGTATAAGAGAAGGCGTTTGTGCTCTGCATCCATTCCTCACAAAGCTGCCCAAACAGACGCAAGTTAAGGGCGTGTGCTTTGATGTGATTCATAACTTTAATAACATCATTCAATACGACGTTAAATTCAGGTGACATCTTTCGGCTAGCCAGCATTTCTCTGTGAATGACAGTGCGTAGACTCACATTCAGGCGCAACCTCTTTAACCCGGGTAGTGAAACCAGACAGCCGTCCAGTCATGGCAGCAGCCCCATCCGTGCATACCCCAATGCAGAATGACCAATCCAATTTTCCTCACATGTAATCATCCAAAGACTTGAATAGTTCTGCGGCCGTAGTGTTTGTCAGCAGGGAGAGCGCACACAACATATCCTCGTGCACATCATCCTGAAATATATATCACACATAAACAAGCAGTATTGTCTTGATGTCGATATCGGTAGATTCGTCAACCTGGATTGCATACCACGGTGACTCGTTAAGCCGCTCTAACAATTGTGCCTCAACGTCCTCCGCTACTTCATCAATTATCTTAGTGAAGGTTGGTAACCGAAAGAGGAACCTGTGCTATATTTTTAGCAGCAGCCTCTTCTAAGAGTTCACGGCAAATGTCCTTAGCAGCAGGTAGAATCAACTCCTCGCCAATAGTGAAAAGGCTTCTTGGCCTTAGCAATACGGCTAGCCACTAAGTATGAAGCTCTCAGGGCAGCCACGTTTTTTGATGCGGTGGCTTTCAAGACTTGCTTCTGTCCGTCTTGTTCACGTTTTCTTCGCTCAAAGAATTCAACAGTTTTGTCTTTTAGGGTGCTTGGATTCGATGTGCCGAAGCAGTTTTGAGTTCTTCATTGCCTCGTTAGATAGCCTATCTCCACATACTACACACAGGGGGCTTGGAGCATGTGAGTCACCTGTCGCAATAAAGCCATATTTTACGTAGGACTGATCATATTTTATATTGAATGAAGCTTGCTTTTTTTAAAGTCTCGGGCTCTGCTGTCTCTGCATTATTGACATCGTTGTTGGGCCTTTTATCTCCCTTACCCCTTCCGAAGAAGCTCTCCAGCGATGTTTGTTTTTATTCATGTCAGCTAACGTAGCTAGCTAGTACAAAGTTGTCAGGCAACACAGCTCACGCAGACCGTGATGAACTCATGGCGCATGCTGCTGTGGCTCTGATCTCTCTCCATGACTCATCTCTCTCCATTAACACCATGTTATTTTTTCACTCTTAGAAAGAGAGAAAGAGAGGGACATTATGGCCTTTTCTCAGTCAACTATTTAGTTGGCAACTATTGGAATTCCCCTAAATTCTAAAGTGAACTGACGATTCAACTTTGTGTCACAGAAAAAGTTTGTGACAGAAAATAAACTTGGCCGCTAGCCTAATTAACACAGACTTAATGGATGCTATGATGACCTCCTGTGGCTGAGACTTCCCACTCATTCATCGTCTACCGATTATGTAAACAAACATGGACAGGATCCTTATCTCAAACGGTGCTCTCATTAGAGACGTGACATGTTGTGCCCCATTTTGTATCTAAACCCTCCATTGGAAGTCAGCTGTTTGCATACAGTTGCTCTGAAGTGCCATTTCCCCCAGCACATTTGTGGGCCCAGGTGGCACTGAATAACAGTGCAGCTGGAAAACAGGAAGTGGAGCGACCAATGGGTGGCCCACCAACAGGAAATATATTGATGTGGAAACATATTACCTCTAAATAACACCCTAGAACCTGTCTACATGAGTTAATAAGGGAGTTATTCTCATCTCTTGGGGCAGAGAGTGTGATAGTTTGCGCTCGGTAAAGTAAGTCAAGTCAATTCTTGGGTCAAAGTGAATGTTCATTGTATAAAAAGCTTGTCAGACAACAGCAGTGGTGTAGTGGAGGTACACGCCATATCAATTAATAAGGCTGATGCAACAGATCAGAATGTTTATCTGAAAATGTTTAAATATTATTCATTCACATTTTAGGTGCAGCAATGTGCACAGGACGGCAGGGCCACAACGAGGGTTTGAGTCGTTAGGTCTGGAAGGAGGGAATTCTCCCCAGGATATTCTTTGAAAGTTGAAGCTTGTTTACTGSATTTATATATAACGAAAATGCTATTTGGAGAACAGCAAAAACAAGCAAAAAGGACCCTTTCCATTACCACCTTGGCTGCTGTAGGTACATTCAGCTATATTTAGCTATACAATGGTAATGCTATACCCCTGAAAGTGGTGAAATATGATAAATGATTCACACTGACACGTAGCATCAGTGACAAATCAAAAACGTATGACATTTTGAAACTGTATTGTTTGAATTTAGATAGCATTTTAATATCAGCCTATAGGGAAGATAGGCAATGTGGATATGTTCATATATATGTTTCAATATCTTATTTTTTTAAGTTCCTAACTTGTTTGATAAGATTGGTACAAGTTTAGGAACAACTGTGCTAACCTGTCTCTCTGCTTGCTTCCGCGATGACCTAGCTAAATGACGCATGTGGAGGATACATTCAAGGTAATGTGGACAGAGAAAGAAATGCATTGCTTTACACTGACCACCAAGGTGTACGCTTTCCATGCATACTAAATGTTTGCAATTTTGGTGACTTGACCTACATTACTCTATGAATGTGTCCATATTGCATGATTTATGGACTTTATTTTATTTTTTTATTTAACCTTTATTTAACGAGGCAAGCCAGTTTAGAACAAATTGGAAACAGAGATGGAAACATTTGTTAGAAATGTAGAAAGAGGGGAGATCTAAAGATGCAACAACTATCATGGGTTGCTAATATGACTACGATAATGCCTTTGGCTGCTAGACAAAGAAAGAAAGTTGAAAGAAATCCAGGAGAACAGGAGAACACATATGAGGAAGTCTTTATAAAATAATTTCCTCTATGTTTCTATGTTGGGATTTTGGCTATAGACTACTTTGAAGCAAGGAAAGCCATGCCTCATAATATGAAGTAAAARGTCCAAGTTTCAAACTATAAAGGAACAGGAAAAATATAGAGACGATAATGATAGGCCTAACTGTCTTCTGGTAGATGGAAAGGCTTCCCAAAAACCTTCTCTATTAAATGTTAATTCGCTACAAAGAAGCCTATGCCTACCTGGCAGAATTATATGATTATTTGCATCAATCCAGTGGCCATTTGTTTTGCAAACTGGGTAACTACACTCAGATCAAAATGTATTACGTTATTTCCTAGCTGAGGAAAGCTCAACTCTGTTCTCTTATATTGAGGCGGAGTTGAGTTTGGTAACTGGTCGCGGGATTTGCTAGCAACAACATTGTGTCACCATCAGTAGCGGTGCGTGGGTAAAATCCCTGAGGATGCCAAGCCAAGCCAGTAAAAAGGCCATATTACAACCTATGTTGTGATAATTGCGTTGTTTGCTCTATAACCCATTTCACCACCGTGATATACAATTTACAAGGCCGTGACAACAAAAAGGCAACAGTCACACAGTGGCAGAATAAATGTAACTACACATACTTTTGTTTCATCACAAAACCGGAGAGCAACAAAGCAAATATACCATGTAACAAACATTCATATCACCTGCAGCATGGTCAAGCAAGTTAATGTTTTTCGACAGTTCACTAAACAACTAGTGATTTACAACCACAGAGTTACCGCAAGTCAGCACAAAGACAACAGGAGCARTGCCTCCGCTATTCCAGCACCATTTTAACATAACCTTTTAGACATCATCAAATCAACTAGGCTATATATGTTTAGTTTAATACACTGAAAACAAARTTAAAGATACCAAAAACAATTTAGTCCAATCAATTTAGCTAAATATCACGTCTGTCCATGGTATTGATTTCTGTCTCTKTGTGTGTTTGTATGTTTGTGCAAGTAAAAAAAAAAATTGGGACGCCGATGCCATCCTGCTGTCTTTCATGTTGACGAAATGGTCTATGGCTCTGTCATTCAGTACACTTGTAGTTTTTGTTGTCATAGGCAACCTAGCTAAAATCCTTGCTAGCCTAGCTTCCTTGCATTGGCAATAATGAACTAGCTAAGTTAGTTAGTTAGTTAGTTAGTTAGTTAACGTGAGCGTGCTAGGCTACATCTAGTGGCACAACATATGAATCTATGTTTAGATCATAATCGTCATCATAATCATTGGCCTGTACAGAGAATTAAGTCAAAACCACAAGTCRAAATCCCCATCTCRATCCATGGTTTAGGAAAGGACTGATTTAGAAAGCTAGCTACTGCACGACATCAACACAAGCAGACCAAAAACAGACACCTTTTTCTGAAAATMACATTTTGCTTAGGAAGTGATTTGATTGGTGTGAAGCCAAATCCAAACMGGCCTCCCTTGGAGGGRGTTTTGTTGCACCAMCACAACCCACAGTTGAGGTCAGCTCAAAGCTGATTTGGCTAATCTTTTCATAAAAATGTTTATCAAGGGAGACTAAATGCTTGCTGGCATCAATCAATCAAACAAATGCTATGTTAAAAACATGTCATACTCTTTTGGTCCAAACAGCATCAGATACATGGGCTACACTGAGACAGAGGGGCTTGGTTTCCCTACCTCCAATGATTTCTCCGGTGAGATTCAGCCACTTGCAAATTGACAGAAAAATTATGAAAACACAGACAGAGACAAAAGATAAATTATTTCATAATTTATATAATTGTTTTATTGGTCAAATATTTGCCCTTGCCATCCATGAATACACGCCACTGGTCACCATCAGTCGATTCTTGTAKAAATGTAAATTCTGAAAACGCTTACCTGTACCTACAGTATGTTTGTCCTATACAACCAAGGTCCTTTCGCGGGGTGCTGAAATTCATACTTTGAGTAAAAACTTTTATCGAATACAACCACCAATTGTTTTTCTTCCCCCCTCATTTGTGTTGCTCAGCTCAGCGCGAATGTGCATGTGTCAAGTGAATTGTTCAGTGCTATTCGGATTTCCTTGGGACGTACCTACCCTAAACCCTAACCTTCCCTCTTACCCTAACCTTAACCATAAACCTTACCTAACCCTTCCAGGCACCACTACACCACTGGCCAACAGGTACATATTTGTCCTCATTTGATATCAGTGTACATGAACCATATAAGTAGAATCTATGAACTCCCTGACCCACATCACCAAAAATATTGTTAYCATATTGGAATGGGATTAGGRCCAGGGATGACCTGCAGTTTTACAYCCCAGAGCAGATATTTGTACTTCACATTTCTAAATATATAGTTAATATATTGGTTAACTTGGTTATTGTATTGGTTATAGTTAACATAGGGTTATAGGTAACGTATTGGTTGGTACAGTTAACATTTTGYTTATAGTTAATGTATTGGTTTTAGTTACCATTTTGGTTATAGTTACCGTATTGGTGAATATAGTTAACGTATTGGTTAGTAGAGGTAACGTATTACGTTGTGGGATGTCCTGGGATGATGCTTTGCAGGGAACATTTCAACAAGTTAGTATAGGTATCAGAGTCCTAATGTWGCTTCAAATAAACTAACAAAATCCGTTCCTAAATGTCTACACTAGTGTATTAAATAGTTATAACACTACTACTACTACTGTAATATCCCTGCTTGGGTTTGATGAACTGTTGTCCATTTCCAGAATTTAAACCTCTGTAATTATAGCTATTTGGGACCAGGAAATACAATTCCAAGAATAGTTTATCAGATAAACATAACCTCACCATAATGGACCTTTGGCAAAGGACCAACTAGAAAAAGACTAGTATTCCCATGTGTGCTGAACCCTCTCGTTTCTTCCTTATTTCTGCCTTTAGCTGGCTGGACTTTTCCAACCCGAATCCAGCTGCTTCCCAACTAAAACCCTGCTGAGAAGGAGGATGTGTGTGTGCAGACAGGCGAGGTTAAGCACACATGGAAGCAGCTCATAGGAATGGGCTGGGAACAGAATCTATCATTCAGCGTCTGTCAAGGACTCACACCATAGCCTACATTTCGCGACAGATTTATTCCGTACAGGGGCCAAATCCATGACCTCACAAAAAGAGTCTAGGAACTGACCAATGGCATTGCTCCACCGATATGACTAGATAAAGTAACCCTATAGCATCATATTAGGATTTAGACTCGTAGAAAAAAAAAACGGAATATTATTGATTCATATTCAATCATAGAATAATGTTATATAAACTGTTACATCATATATTGTATTGGACAGCTATGGGAAGAGATATGGTTGTATTGCTTCTCGTTTTTTTCTTCTTAGGGCCAGTAAGAAAATCCCCAGTTGCCTGTGACTGTCGGCGTTGCGCCACTGTTTATAAATAAACGCCAGATTAAACAGGATCTGTTATTGGGGACAGTGTACTGTAGCCTATGGTTTGCTGTATGAAGGGGCTAAACTCCAGCATATTGGCCTGACATGTTTCCTGACCCCACAAGAATTCCAGGTCTCGCATGTTCCCCATGCGAGATCACTTACCACACCTAAGCAAAAACAAGAAACCTAGTGAGTGTGTTTATTACCATGGGATGACATCATACTTTGAATAATTGACAAACATAATTTTCATATTTAACCAAAATAATTTGCATATTCCCCTCCCAACCCTTTACTCTAAAAAGGTACATTGCTTTCCCACCTTCATCTCAAACAATGGTCTAAACCAGGCAATGCTTTCTGTTTTTTCAGACATAAAAATATATATATATCAGTAAAATATGATTTAAACAACATACTGGTCAAATGTAAAATTGTAATTGTTTTTAATAAAGTCATAGGCTACTAGGGATAATGCATTCACTCTAATAATTTTTAATTACAAGTGTTATGATTAGCTATTAAGTTTTGTGTTTGGGGTGTCACTGCTCGTTCCTGTCGCAGCGTGCGTTTGTTTTGCCTCAGTTCTGTGTGTGACATTCTAGACGTGAAGTTGTGAACACGTCAGTAAAACTGTTGTACATCGACTGTCTTTCTTGCGCAGCAAACGCAAGTGCTGCATCAACAGACTCCTTAGCAGAACGCGAGGAGGACAGAGGGGTACTGTGACGACGATTTTAGTAATGTCTCTTGAGAAATAACATTATAAGGTCTCTAAACATGACTTCGGTGTGGAAGAGACTTCAGCGTGTCGGCAAGAAAGCWTCGAAGTTCCAGTTTGCGGTGACTTTTCAA
Source organism: Salvelinus sp. IW2-2015 (assembly GCF_002910315.2). Taxonomy (NCBI): domain Eukaryota; kingdom Metazoa; phylum Chordata; class Actinopteri; order Salmoniformes; family Salmonidae; genus Salvelinus; species Salvelinus sp. IW2-2015. The sequence continues at coordinate 33,997,471 of NC_036840.1, forward strand.
GAACTGACAGTAGAATGCACGAAGAAATGGTAAGTAAACATGCTTTTTTTTTTAGCTTTGATAAAATTGTCATGTCTGAACCGATAAAACGCAACCTCGTGGGACCTTTGTCACTGACTCTGTCCCCAGCTCGAGCTGTGATGTTTTAAGGTCATACTTTTAGATTCACATTTGGTTGGTGCAAAGCTATGTTGTCAGTTATAGGCTAAATGATGGTTTAATGTTGTCAGTGCGTACTGCTATCACATTGTCTTCCCCACTACATTTTTTGTTGATTGTACAAGTTTATACCATCAGTGCATCGTGCGTTATACTGTACTGTACAGCTTTGGGTGAGCGTACGCCTTTGACAGCCAATACACTTCCGCATTTGCCCTTTTCCTTTTCTAATCATCGTCATGCGACAAGCATCCTAATTGACATTCAGTTATTCAGAGGGGAAGCATTAAAACTGTTTTTTTGGAGGGTAAGCAATAGATGTGTCCAAATATAAAAATGTGTAAGCCTAAACTATGAAGTGTCACAGGTCTATAACAGGTGAATGAACTACAGGTGATGCTGTACGATGATGATGATGTCATTTATTCATGGTTCATCATCCTTGTCATCATCATCATCACCTGTAGTGCATATAATTTCCCCTTGTTCCAAGCAGGTGTTATTATTTTTCGACCAGACAGTGCATTCAGAAAGTATTCAGACCCCTTGACATTTTCCACATGTTGTTACGTTACAGCCTTTTTCTAAAATGGATTAAATTGTTTTCCCCCCCTCATTAATCTATACACAATACCCCATAATGACAAAGTAAAAACTGTTTTTTAGAAATGTTTGCAAATGTATTACAAGTGTAAAACTGAAATATCACATTAACATAAGTATTCAGACCCTTTACTCAGTACTTTGTTSAAGCACCTTTGGCAGCGATTACAGCCTCGAGTCTTCTTGGGTATGACYCTACAAGCTTGGCACACCTGTAGTTGGGGGGTTTCTCCCATTCTTCTCTGCAGATTCTCACACCTCTGTCAGGTTGGATGGGGAYCGTTCAAGTCCGGGCTCTGGCTGGGCCACTCAGGGACATTCAGAAACTTGTCCCGAAGCCACTCCCYCGTTGTCTTGGCTGTGTGCTTAGTGTCGTTGTCCTGTTGGAAAGTGAACCTTCGACCCCGTCTGAGGTCCTGAGTGCTATGAAGCAGGTTTTCATCAAGGATCTCTCTGTACTTTGCTCCGTTCATCTTTCCTTCGATCCTGATTAGTCTCCCAGTCCCTGCCGCTGAAAAACATAGTATGATGCGGCCACCACCATGCTTCACCGTACGGATGGTGCCAGGTTTTCTCCAACGTCTAGTGTGATTTACATTTGGTTGAGTTGTCAACTAACGTGAATTCAATGTGAAATCAACCAAGAATTGTTCACCTTATCATAGGATTTAGCTTAAAAGTTAGGTGAAAAAAATAAGAAARTCCCTTACCTTGATGACTTTTTGCAAATCCAATCAGTTATCCATGTTGATTCAACGTCATCACATAACATTTTGGTTGTGGAAATGATGCGGAAACAACGTTGATTCAACCAGTTRTTGCCCAGRGGGATGTTATTTCAGCATTTCAAGCTGATACTGTATCTCTTAGTCTAACCTAACCTAATATAATCATGTAATCAATAGCTCATGTGGAATAAAGACCGTCAMGCCGGGTGAGGCAGAGTGCTATGCKGACCCTCTGACAACCCGATGCACTGCTGCATATGARTGCTGAGCAGCCAGGTGCTGKACACACACACACYRGGRAGGGTTTTAACTTAAGTCAGTTCTTATGTATGCATGGAATGCGCGTACAGCCAGTGGTGCTGTGGCTGTGGTTCCTGTCTGGGCCCTGGCTCTGCATTAATTCCATTAYCATTACTCACACTGTACCTGGAATGTGCTTCCTCCAACTGCCCAGCCCTAGCAGACTACCTCCCTGTCTCTCTACCCTCATTGTTGTAGTATACACCAACTTGACTAGTATCAGCATGTTCTTGGAATTGCTGTCTACCGAACCATTCTCCTATACCTAGTGTATGCATATTCAGCTTGATGATAACATCATTCGGTACAGTCTAATTTTAATGTTATAAGAGTCAAGCTTGACCAGTTTGAAAACGAGTCATCAATTGCATGGCTTTTATGACTGTTTGATGTATGAGATTAACACAAGTGGTGTTTTGTCGGCTGGTGATGGAGTGAGTATGTTTTGGTGATCTGACTCTTGGCAGCAAACTGTGGTTCTGTATGGGCCTCTGCTTGTTCACTGTTTAAGAGTAATATCATGTGAAATCACAGACCACACAACATCACATCAGTCACTCAACAAGCCCCAGCAGCACAGCATTAAAAGGCCAATATCGGCAGTTAATATGGATGAAATTATATATTGGTCCGACTCTACAGAGAATAGCAGTAATGTTACCAGACGTGGTGTACGTTTCCATGTTTCCAGTTCGCAAGAAGAATGTGAAAAATGTGGATCAACTAGACAGGTCGTCCTGCTTAACTGATTAGTAAAATGACTCTTCAGTTTGCAACAATAGAGGTGTGTGTGCGTACAGTGCATTCGGAAAGTATTCAGACCCCTTGACTTTTTCCATAATTTTGTTACATTACAGACTTATTCTAAAATATATATATTTTTAATAATCCTCATCAATCTACACACAATACCTCATAATGACAAAGCGAAAAACAGGTGTTTAGACATTTGTGCAAATTTATACAAATAAAATAACTGAAATAACTTATAACTTATTTACATAAGTATTCAGACCCTTACAACCAACTAATTGCAGCATTACCGCAAAGCGGAAGGGGGGAAAAGTAAGGATCTTGTAAGTCGGCCTTGCATTAAAGACCAAAGTTGTGTAAAGAAAATTGTGATAAAAAAAATATACAGTATATCACAAAAGTGAGTACACCCCTCACATTTTTGTAAATATTTGAGTATATCTTTTCATGTGACAACACTGAAGAAATTACACTTTGCTACAATGTAAAGTAGTGAGTATAACAGCTTGTATAATAGTGTAAATTTGCTGTCCCCTCAAAATAACTCAACACACAGCCATTAATGTCTAAACCGCTGGCAACAAAAGTGAGTACACCCCTAAGTGAAAATGCCCAAATCGGGCCCAATTAGCCATTTTCCCTCCCCAGTGTCATGTGACTCATTAGTGTTACACTTTATTTATTTTTTTTTATTATTTTTTATTATTTAAATTTAAAAAAAAATTATCCCCTTTTCTCCCCAATTTTTGTGGTATCCAATCGCTAGTAATTACTATCTTGTCTCATCGCTACAACTCCCGTACGGGCTCGGGAGAGACGAAGGTCGAAAGCCATGCGTCCTCCGAAGCACAACCCAACAAAGCCGCACTGCTTCTTAACACAGCGCGCCTCCAACCCGGAAGCCAGCCGCACCACCCGGCCCCTTTGGTAATTACGGGCCGCGCGCACCGCGCGCACTGCGCCCGGCCCGCCACAGGAGTCGCGGCTGGAGCGCGATGAGACAAGGATAACCCTACCGGCCAAACCCTGGGCGCGAATCCAGAGACTCTGGTGGCACAGCTAGCGCTGCGATGCAGTGCCCTAGACCACTGCGCCACCTGGGAGGCCTCACTTTTAGTAAAAAATGTTATCTTTAATTTACAATCTGTAGAAGCTATGAGAATAGAAAGGTTCAGTACTTTTGTGAAGCGTCACAGCACAGTTGAATAATATATGGCAAATAGAAATCCAATATGTATGATGTCAAGAGATAGATGGGAGGGGTTTGAAAGGAGCTGAAGGGTGGGACTAATAACAACAAGATAACAAATGTAAAATATACTGTCTGTAAAATGTATATAGGTTCAGAACTTTTGTGAAACAGCACAGTTAAAAATATATGGCAAATAGAAATAGAAAATCAGAAATAGTTGGGGAGAGGTTGAGGGTAGTGGAATGCAGGACTAAAAACAAACAAAATATAACTATTGTAAAATAAATTGTGTCCGTGAAAGGTATATAGTGTTTATAAGCTAGAAGTAAAGCCTAAGTGTTGTTGTTCATTAGTTTACACCAATTAGGGGAGGGGTGGTCGGGTTAATAAAGGAAATATATTTTAATAAGATATGTGTATGTGTGTGTATATGTACACTTGTCACGCCCTGACCATAGAGAGCTTTTTATTCTCTATATTGGTTAGGTCCGGGTGTGACTAGAGGTGGGTCATCTAGGGGATTATGTTTCTATGTTGGCCAGGTATGGTTCCCAATCAGAGGCAGCTGTTTGTCGTTGTCTCTAATTGGGGATCATATTTAGGCAGCCATTTCCCCTGTGTGCTTTGTGGGATCTTGACTATGGATAGTTGCATGTTAACACTATTGTTAGCTTCACGTTTAATTTMGAGATTTATTGTTTTTGGTTTTGCTGTGAGTTTCACCTAGAAATAAAAAGATGTGGAACCCAGATCACGCTGCGCTTTGGTCCAGTTATTATGACGATCATGACAACACTAGCTTTCAAAAGTTTGMGGTCACTTAGAAATGTCCTTGTTTTTGAAAGAAAAGCAAAAYAAATTGTCCATTAAAATAACATCAAATTGATCAGAAATACAGTGTAAACATTGTTAATGTTGGAAATGACTATTGTAACTGGAAATGGCTGATTTTTAATGGAATATCTACATAGGCTTACAGAGGCCCATTATCAGCAACAATCACTCCTGTGTTCCAATGGCAAGTTGTGTTAGCTAATCCAAGTTTATCATTTTAAAAGGTTAATTGATCATTAGAAAACCCTTTTGCAATTATGTTAGCACTGTTGTCCTGATTAAAGAAGCAATAAAACTGTCCTTCTTTAGACTAGTTGAGTATCTGGAGCATCAGCATTTGTGGGTTCGATTACAGGCTCAAAATGGCCAGAAACAAATAACTTTCTTCTGAAACTCCTCAGTCTATTCTTGTTCTGAGAAATGAAGGCTATTCCATGCGAGAAATTGCTAAGAAACTGAAGACCTCGTACACGTGTGGTACTGACACCGTTCACAGTGAACTGCGCAACTGGCTAACCAGAATAGAAAAGGGAGTGGGAGACCTGGTGCACAACTGAGCAAGAGGACAGTACATTAAGAGTGTCTAGTTTGAGAAACAGATGCCTCACAAGTCTCAACTGGCTTAAATAGTATCCGCAAACACCAGTCTCAACGTCAACAGTGAAGAGGCGACTCCCGGGATGCTGGCCTTCTAGGCAGAGTTGCAAAGAAAAGGGCCATATCTCAGACTGCCAATGAAAATAAAAGATTAAGATGGGCAAATGAACACAGACACTGGACAGAGGAGAAGATGGGAAAAAAGTGTTATGGACAGACAATCTAAGTTTGAGGTGTTCGGTTCACGAAGAACATTCGTGGAGACGCAGAAAAAATGAAAAGATGCTGGATGAGTGCTTGATGCCCATCTGATCAAGTATGGTGGAGGCAATGTCGTTGGTGTGGGGGTGACAGATTTGCTGGTGGGTGGGTGATGGGTGATTTTCCTTTTCGGTGTGTACGCCAAGGCATGGTGGAGGTATGTGTGGTCGTGGTGGATTGGGAAAAGGATGGAATTTGTAGCCATCGGATCTTGAAAAGAGGACAGGCTATCACTTGTCCATTTTGGCGACGCAGGCCATACCGTGTAGGCACGGCGGCTTATTGGAGCAAACTTTCCTCCTAAGCAACAGGAAACAATGACACACGCTCTTCCAAACTATGCAAGAACTGATTTAGGCGAAGAGAGCCAGTGCGAGCTGGTAAGTAGTGTCTATAATGAGTGGCCAGCAAGTCACGGATTAAAGCCCTATTGAGGCTTCTGTGGTGGAGCGGCTGTTGACCGGTCTGAAGGCCAAGTCCAACTTGTGGGAGGTGCTTCAGGAAGCGATGGGGTGAAATCTCTTCAAGATTACCTGAAGAAATTGCAGCTAGAATGACACAAGGGTCTGCAAGGGCTGTAGTTTCTGCAAATGGAGGATTCTTTGACGAAAGCAAAGTTTGAAGGAACACAATTGTTATTTCACTGAAAATCATTATTTATACGCCTTGTCAATGTTTTCACTAGATATTTCCTATTAAACTTTTGCACACTAACAAGATATGTCTAAGTGACCCCAAACTTGTAAGTAGTGTAGGGGTATGTACAGTTGAAGTCTGAGTTTAAATACACCTTAAGCCAATACAATTTAAACAGCAGTTTTCACATCCTGACATATTGATCCCTAGAGCAAAATCCCTGTCTTGAGGTCAGTTTAGGTCAACCACTTTTATTTTAAGAATGTGAAGTGTCAGAAAATAGATGAGTGAATGAAATTCTCATTTCCATCTCACATGGTGGGTCAGAAGTTTAGATACACTAATTACATTAATTAGTAGTTTGGTAGCATCACCTTTCAAATTGTTTAACTTGGGTCAAACGTTGTCGGTTGTCCTTCCACAAGCTTCCCACAATAAGGTTGGGTGATATTTGTCCATTCCCTCCTGACAGAGCTGGTGTGAACTGAGTCAGGTTTTGTAGGGCCTCCTTGCTCGCACAAGTTTTTTCACTTCTGCCACAAATCTTTTTATAGGATTGAGTTTCAGAGCTTTGGGATGGCCACGTTCCAATACTTGACTGTTGTTGTCCTTAAGCCATTTTGCTGCAACTTTGGAAGTATTGGAACGAGTCATTGCTAGCATAGGAGCATTGGTCCATTTGGAACCCATTTGCAACAAGCTTCAACTTCCTGACATGTCTTGAGATGTTGCTTCAATATATCCACATAATTTTCCTGCCTCATGATGCCATCTATTTTGTGAAGTGCACTAGTCCTCCTGCAGCAAAGCATCATCACAACATGATGCTGCACCACCCCGTGCTTCGACGGTTAGGATCGGTGTTCTTTGGCTTGCAAGCCTCCCCCTTTTCCCTCCAAACATAACGATGGTCACTAATGGCCAAACAGTTCTATTTTTGTTTCATCAGAGCAGCCAGAGAACATTACTCCAAAAAGTACGGAATATTTGTCCCCATGTGCAATTGCAAACCGTTGTCTGTGCATTTTTAATGGCGGTTTAGGAGCAGGTGGCTTCTTGCCTTGCTGGAGCGGCCTCTTCCACGGTTATGTTCGATATAGGACTCGTTTTACTGTGGATATAGATACTTTTTGTACCTGTTTTCCTCCAGCATCTCTACAAGGTTTTTTGTTGTTGTTCTGGGATTGATTTGCACTTTTGCACCCAATAGCCACGTTCATCGCTAGAGACAGAACGCGTCTCCTTCCTGAGCGTTATTGATGGCACCTAGCGTATGTTGAATCCCATGTGTTGTTTATACTCTCGTACCAATTTTTTTGAGGTCTGTGAGACTGCGTATTCTTTTGATTTTCCCATGATGTCAACCAAAGAGGCAGACTGAGACGAGCATACGGTAGGCCTTGAAATACAATCATCACAGATCACCTCCAATTGGACTCAAATGATGTCAATTACCGTATAAGAAAGCATCTAAAGGCCATGACATCATTTTCTTGGAATTTTTCCAAGCTTTTTAAAGGCACAGTCACTTAATGTATGTAAACTTCTCTGACCCCTTGGGAATTGTGATTAACAGGTTGAATGTATAAGTGAAATAATCTGTATGTAAACAATTGTTGGAAAAATTACTTGAGTCATGGACGAAGTAGATGTCCTAACCGACTTGACAAAACTACAGTTTGTTAACAAGACATTTGTGGAGTGGTTGAAAAACYAGTTTTAATGACTCCAACCGAAGTGTATGTAAACTTCKAACTTCAACTGTATATATACAGTTGCGTAGCAGTAAGACATGTGTTTGTTTTGTCCCGTATTCAATATTCAATATTTTTCTGTTTTTTTGTTTTTTCTCTCAATATATTTCATTTTCTTTTTTCCATTTTCGTATTAAATAAACCTTCCTGCAACCCGCCTCACCCAATGTGGTACGGATCTGCTATTTTTTAGACCTTATAACTGGAACCTCTATCAGAAGCTAGCCATCAGGAGCTAGCCAGCTAATTAGC
>NC_036840.1:34011020-34058677 GCF_002910315.2 Salvelinus sp. IW2-2015
CTCTGCCAATTGGCCTGGACCCTTTGTTGACACGGAGCCCCGCCGATCCATCACTACTGGTCTGCTGACATAATTTGGGCGATGTGCTCTCAACCGCCTCTGCGTTGTGGATGTCGGTGAAGACCCTTCTGCCAGCCCGGCCCGCTAGCTTTCTGACGCGTGTCTCCCGCTCGCCTAGCATACTACCGAACGGCTCCCTGTGTCATCTATTGCTGCTTATTGAACCCTATGATCACTCGGCCACACAGCTGATGCCTGCTGGACTGTTCATTAACACGGTACTTCATTTTATTTATCTMTCGGCCCCAGCCTCAAACTCAGGCCATGTGTGTAGATAACTGACKCTCTCTGCCCATTCATCGCCATTTACCTGTTGTTGTTGTCTTAGCTGTTTACCCATTGTTGTCTTAGCTCTCCCAATCAACACGTGATTGCTTTATGCCTCCCTCTAATGTCAATATGCATTGTATACTGTTGTTGAGGGTAGCTCTCATTGTTTTATTTTACTATGGAGCCCCTAGTTCCGCTCAACATGCCTTAGATAGCTCCTTTGTCCCACCCCCCACACATGCAGAGACCGCACCTAGCTTAACTGGTGCCTCCAGAGATGCAACCTCTCTCATCGTCACTCAATGCCTAGGTTTACCTCCACTCTACTCGCACCCTACCATACTCTTGACTGTACATTATGCCCTGAATCTATCTACCACGCCCAGAAATCTGCTCCTTTTATTCTCTGTTCCTAACGCACTAGACGACCAGTTCTTATAGGCCTGGGTTAGCCTTATAGCCGTACCCTCATCCTACTCCTCCTCTGTTCCTCTGGTGATGTAGAGGTTAACCCAGGCCCTGTGTGTCCCCATGCGCTCTCATTTGTTGACTTCTGTAATCGTAAAAGCCTTGGGTTCATGRATGTTAACATCAGAAGCCTCCTCCCTAAGTTTGCTTTATTCACTGCTTTAGCAGCACACATCCTGGCTTAGGAAGGCCACTAAAATTTCTCATATTTTCATCCCCAACTACAACATTTTCCATCAAGATAGAACTGKTAAAAGCYGCGGAGTTGCAATTTACTGCAAAGATAGCCTGCAGAGTCTATGCCAGGTCTATGCCCAAACAGTTCGAGCTTCTAATTWAAAAAATGTATCTCTCCAGAAATAAGTCTCTCACTGTTGCCGCTTGTTATAGACCCCCCTCAGCTCCCAGCTGTGCCCTGGACACCATATGTGAATTGATTGCCKTCCATCTATCTTCAGAGTTCGTACTGTTAGGTGACCTAAACTGGGATATGCTTAACACCCCGGTCGTCCTACAATCTAAGCTAGATGCCCTCAATCTCACACAAATTATCAAGGAACCTACCAGGTACAACCCTAAATCCGTAAACATGGGCACCCTTATAGATATCATCCTGACCAACTTGCCCTCTAAATACACATCTGCTGCCTTCAACCAGGATCTCAGTGATCATTGCCTGCATCCGTCATGGGTCCGCGGTCAAACGACCACCCCTCATCACTGTCAAATGCTCCCTWAAACACTTCTGCGAGCAGGCCATTCTAATCGACCTGGCCCGGGTATCCTGGAAGGATATTGACCTCATCCCGTCAGTAGAGGATGCCTGGTTGTTCTGTAAAAGTGCTTTCCTCACCATCTTAAATAAGCATGCCCCTTTCAAAAAATGTAGAACTAAGACAGATATAGCTTTTGGTTCACTCCAGACTTGACTGCCCTTGACCAGCACAAAAACATCCTGTGGCGTACTGCACTAGCATCGAATAGTCTGCCAGTCCCTGCCACTGAAAAACATCCCCACAGCATGATGCTGTCACCACCATGCTTCACCGTAGGGATGGTGCCAGGTTTCTTCCAGAGTTCCTCTGTGGAAATGGAAGAACCTTCGGAAGGCCAGATGGAAGCCACTCCTCAGTAAAAGGCACATGACAGTTCGATTCTCTGGTCTGATGAAACCAAGATTGAACACTTTGGCCTGAATGCCAAGTGTCACGTTTGGAGGAAACCTGGCASCATCCCTACGGTGAAGCATGGTGGTGGSAGCATCATGCTGTGGGGATGTTTTTCAGTGGCAGGGACTGGCAGACTAGTCAGGATTGAGGCAAAGATAAATGGAGCAAAGCACAGAGAGATCCTTGATGAAAACCTGCTCCAGAGCGCTCAGGACCTCAGACTGGGGCAAAGGTTCACCTTCCAACAGGAAAACGACCTTGAGCACACATCCAAGARAACACAGGAGTGGCTTCSGSACAAATCTCTGAAAGTCCTTGAGTGGCCCAGCCAGAGCTCAGACTTGAACCCGATCAAACATCTCAGGAGAGACCTGAAAATAGCTGTGCTGTGACGTTCCCCATCCAACCTGACAGAGCTTTAGAGGATATGCAGAGAAGAATGGGAGAACCTCCCCAATTACAGGTGTGCCAAGCTTGTAGCGTCAAGAAGAGTCAAAGCTGTAATCCCTGACAAAGGTGCTTTAACAAAGTACTGGGTAAAGTGTCTGAATACTTATGTAAATGTGATATTTCAGTTTTTTATATTTAATACATTTGCATAAATTTCAAAAAACCCTTTTTTACTCTGTCATTATGGGGTATTGTGTGTAGATTGATGAGGAAGAAAGCCATTGAATCAATTTTAGAACAAGGGGTCTGAATACTTTCCGAGTACACCGTYTGTCCTGGTTCGTTCTGCATGTTCTCTCCAAATACAGAGCATTAGTCTGTCAAGTGTTTTTCCTCAAGAATGCATGCTGGGAGTGGGAACAAAAACATACACTCATGRGACAGGATGTAATATGAAAATGTTATGGTACAGATGATCTCTTATAACACCGTGACCTATAAGATGATGTGGTCCCATTCACACAACTATGGTTATTTCCCTTAGGCTACTTGGTATAACTACCTCTGTAAACACTTGTTTTAGTGGCATCAGCATGTTGAGTGACCCAATTAGGTGACAGGTCAGTCAGTGACAAGCTCGGGTTACTTACCGACCATTACGTCTCATGTATTTCCCAATTAGGTACCTTCATTGTGCAACACATCAGTGCTTAAGTTGGGCAGGTCCTAAAATGTTCTACTGCTTGAGTACCGGCACCTCTTATATAATATTGTCTCTAGAAAAGTACAGAAACCGTACAATACATCCCCAAAGGTAGACTGTGGTTTGTAACAACTCTAGAGCGTGTGGCTGGCAGGTGTATGTGGCAGGCTGATATTTAGCTGGTGTTGTGTGTGGCAGGCTGACATTTGTCTGGCAGGTGTATGTGGCAGGCTGATATTTAGCTGGCGTTGTGTGGGGCAGGCTGATATTGGGCTGGCAGGTGTATGTGGCAGGCTGATATTTAGCTGGCGTTGTGTGGGGCACGGCTGATATTGGGCTGCAGGTGTATTGTGGCAGGCTGATATTTGGCTGGCAGTGTATGTGCAGGCTGATATTTAGCTGGCGTTGTGTGGGCAGGCTGATATTGGGCTGGCAGGTGTATGGGGCAGGCTGATATTTGGCTGGCAGGTGTATGTGGCAGGCTGATATTTAGCTGGCGTTGTGGGGGCAGGCTGATATTGGCTGGCAGGTGTATGTGGCAGGCTGATATTTAGCTGGCGTTGTGTGGGGCAGGCTGATATTGGGCTGGCAGGTGTTGTGGCAGGCTGATATTTAGCTGGCGTTGTGTGGGGCAGGCTGATATTTGGCTGGCGTTGTGTGGGGCAGGCTGATATTTAGCTGGCGTTGTGTGGGGCAGGCTGATATTTGGCTGGCGTTGTGTGGGGCAGGCTGATATTGGGCTGGCAGGTGTATGTGGCAGGCTGATATTTAGCGGCGTTGTGTGGGGCAGGCAGATATTTGCTGGCAGGTGTTTGGCAGGCTGAATTTGGCTGCGGTGTATGGGCAGGCTGATATTTGGCTGGCAGGTGTATGGGGCAGGCAGATATTTGCCTGGCAGGTGTATGGGGCAGGCTGATATTGGCTGGCAGGTGTATGGGGCAGGCAGAATTTGCTGGCGGTGTATGTGGCAGGCTGATATTTGCCTGGCAGGTGTATGTGGCAGGCTGATATTTGGCTGGCAGGTGTATGTGGCAGGCTGATATTTTCCTGGCAGGTGTATGTGGCAGGCTGATATTTAGCTGGTGTTTGTGGGGCAGGCTGATATTAGCTGGTGTTGTGTGGGGCAGGCTGATATTTGCCTGGCAGGTGTGTGGCAGGCTGATATTTGCCTGGCAGGTGTATGTGGCAGGCTGACATTTGTCTGGCAGGTGTATGTGGCAGGCTGATATTTAGATGGCGTTGTGTGTGCAGGCTGATATTTGCCTGGCAGGCGTATGTGGCAGGCTGATATTTAGCTGGTGTTGTGTGGGCAGGCTGATATTTGCCTGGCAGGTGTGTGTGGCAGGCTGATATTTGCCTGGCAGGTGTGTGTGGCAGGCTGATATTTGGCTGGCTGTGGGTGGGGCAGGCAGATATTTGGCTGGCAGGGGTATGGGGCAGGCAGATATTTGCCTGGCAGGTGTATGGGGCAGGCAGATATTTGCCTGGCAGGTGTATGGGGCAGGCAGATATTTGCCTGGCAGGGTGAGTTAGCAGTTAACCTAATGGTTAAGCCCCACCATTCCACAGGTCTATTTCTGTGGCCCCACACCTCACCTTTCCCCCCACCACCTCACCTTTCCCCCCACCACCTCACCTTTCCCCAGCCTCCTCCACTTTGCCCCACCACCTCACCTTTCCCCCAGCCTCCTCCACTTTGCCCCCACCACCTCACCTTTCTCCCAGCCTCCTCCACTTTGCCCCCACCACCTCACCTTTCCCCCAGCCTCCTCCACTTTGCCCCCACCACCTCACCTTTCCCCCAGCCTCCTCCACTTTTGCCCCACCACCTCACCTTTCCCCAGCCTCCTCCCACTTTGCCCCCACCACCTCACCTTTCCCCCAGCCTCCTCCACTTTGCCCCCACCACCTCACCCTTTCCCCCAGCCTCCTCCACTTTGCCCCACCACCTCACCTTTCCCCAGCCTCCCCACTTGCCCCCACCACCTCACCTTTCCCCCAGCCTCCTCCACTTTGCCCCCACCACCTCACCTTTCCCCCAGCCTCCTCCACTTTGCCCCCACCACCTCACCTTTCCCCAGCCTCCTCCACTTTGCCCCCACCACCTCACCTTTCCCCAGCCTCCTCCACTTTGCCCCCACCACCTCACCTTTTCCCCCAGCCTCCTCCACTTTTGCCCCCACCACCTCACCTTTCCCCAGCCTCCTCCACTTTTGCCCCACCACCACTCACCTTTCCCCAGCCTCCTCCACTTTGCCCAAACCACCTCACCTTTCCCCCAGCCTCCTCCACTTTGCCCCCACCACCTCACCTTTCCCCCAGCCTCCTCCACTTTGCCCCCACCACCCTCACCTTTCCCCAGCCTCCTCCACTTTGCCCCACCACCTCACCTTTTCCCCAGCCTCCTCCACTTTGCCCCCACCACCTCACCTTTCCCCAGGCCTCCTCCACTTTTGCCCCACCACCTCACCTTTCCCCCAGCCTCCTCCACTTTGCCCTTACTCTCCGATCCTCCCAGCTTCTGTAACTGGCCTGCAACATGAGAGAGGCCCATCCCGTCCAGTCATACTGTTTACTCTCCCCTTACTCTCTACCTCCCTACTTCTCTCATCCTCAGCCAGCAAACAAGTAGTGAGTTACTCACAGGCAGTTCAACTTTTAAGAACCTATGTTCATTCTAGCATACTAAGAAGACTTAAGAGTGCATTCTGTTACATTTCCACATGCAAATAGCCTGTTGCTTGTTTTCTGTCGGAGTCGTCCGGACTGACTATCTTGCTGACTCTCACTATTGGTTCTTGTTATTGGGAGATGAAAGCAGGTCAACAACATGGCATTAGGTTATTTCACATCCACACAACGAATCTCTTCTAGGATTACATAATAGCTGATCCAGTCTAGAATAGGTCTGTTGGTAGACAACCATCTTTGTGTGACGTACAGGTAGGAGGAGGTAGCTGGCCGCAGCTGCTGGAGACAAGGTGAAGTATTGTGGCCTGACGGTTGCTAGGGACCACACCCTCCAGTAATAGGGCCCTGAGGACTGTAATCACACAAGTGAGAAAAAAAACATGTCCAAGCTGGGTTTTGTTCAGTAGGGAGCAAGGAGGTGTGAAACATGGAGTGAAACATGGAGGTTCTACCTACCCCAAACGTGTCCAATGAGGATGTTTTAGAACGTTTTTGCTACAGTGGGACCTGCTGAACACTAAAATCATCATGTGTCTCATAGCAGAGGCAACCYGAGGAGGCATCCTCTCTGACACTCAGGCTGTAGTTAGTTTGTTGATGTTGATCCCATTGTGGAGTTCATTCTATACCTCAGTCTGTTAGTTAGAGCTTTGATTATTTCAATCAGATGTGTAGTGCTAGGGAAAAAACCAAAACGTGCACTCGGGGGCAGGACCAAGTTTGGGAAACTCTGAGTTACAGCCCTGAACAGAGTCACAAGATGGCTGACGCTTCCCCTCCTTCTCTTGTGTTTACGCAGCAGACAGATGTGTGTGTGTGTGTGTTTGTATTTGAGAGAAGGCCAACGGGTCATTTCTTAAGCTTTTATCTTAGTGTCCCTTAATTCCAATCACTTTATGGGGGGGGATTCAGGCTGTTGTGTTACAGCCTGAATTCAAAATGGGTAATAAATCTACACACAATACCCGACAATGACAAAGTGAAAACATGTTTTTTTTTAAATGTTTGCAAATGTATTGAAAATTAAATACAGAAATATCTCATTTACATTAGTATTCACACCCCTGAGTCAATATATGTTAGAATCACCTTTGGCAGCGATTATAGCTGTGAGCCATTCTTGGTAAGAGCTTTGAACACCTAGATTTGTACAATATTTGCCAATTATTATTTTCAAGCTCTGTCAAATTGGTGGTTGATCATTGCTAGACAACCATTTTCAAATCTTGCCATAGATTTTCAAGCAGATTTAAGTCAAAACTGTAACTCGGCCACTCACTGTCTTCTTGGTAAGCAACTCCAGTGTAGATTTGGCCTTGTGTTTGAAGTTATCGTCCTGCTGAAAGGTGAATTAATCTCCCAGTGTCTGGTGGAAGCAGACTGAACCAGGTTTTCCTTTAGGATTATGCCTGTGCTTAGCGRCATTCTGTAAATGTTTTATCCTGAAAAACTCCCCAGTCCTTAACAATTACAAGCATAACCATAAGATGATGCAGCCACCACTATACTTGCAAAATATGGAGAGATATTACTCAGTAATATGTTGTATTGACTTTTCCCCAAAGTGAATTGCTTTTCCACATTTTTTGCAGTACTACTTTAGTGCCTTGTTGCAAACAGGATGCATGTGTAGAAATATTTGTATTCCTTCCTTTTTTCACTCTGTCAATTAGGTTAATATTGTGGAGTAACTACAATGTTGTGGWCCCATCCTCAGTTTTCTCCTATCACAACCATTAAACTGTAATTATTTTAAAGTCAACATTGGCCTCATGGTGAAATCCCTGAGTGGTTTCCTTCCTCTCCAGCAACTGAGTTAGGAAAGACACCTGTAACTTTGTAGTGAGTAGGTTTATTGATACACCACCCAAAGTGTAGTTAATAACTTCACCATGCTCAAAGGGATATTCAATGGGATATTCAATTCTACCAATAAGTGCCCTTCTTTGTGATAGATATAGAACTTTATGAACTCAGCAGCTCCCGCTTTCTCCCGTTGTGCTATTTACAAAAACACGTGACTGGCTCAACTGTTCTGGGGCACTACGGTAAGCTTCATAATGTCAAATAATGTGACAGGTGAAATGAAGAGCGCAATCTGCTTTATCTCCTAACGTATTGCACAAGTTGACTGCAGGTAAATATTCACATTTATTGAACAACTTCAAATAAATAGTTTTGACGGTATTGACGGTATTGAAAAATCKTCCTGTGGCTTTTTCCAAATAGCCCAGTATTGTGGTATATATGAAGAATGCAAGGTAGCCTAGTGGTTAGAGCGTTGGACTAGTAACTGAAAGGTTGCAAGATTGAATCSCCGAGCTGACAAGGTACAAATCTGTTGTTCTGCCCCTGAACAAGGCAGTTAACCCACTGTTCCTAGGCCGTCATTGAAAATAAGAATTTGTTGTTAACTGACTTGCTTGGTAAAATAAATGTATATCTATTATTACCTGAAGTGGGTTAGATAATCAAATATTGCATTTTCAAAGGAAACACTGATCCCTCAGGGCACAGATGTTAGATTAACATTTATTCCACATTGGTTCAACGTCACTGGTTGAAACAACATTGATTCAACCAGTGTGTGTGTGCCCAGTGGGATATCCCAGTTTACGTTAGGGCGATCCCACACCAGCATGGCCAGAATTGTTTTGGGGGGTATCTCAGATTGTTCTGGTAATTCTCACATAYAAACTTAATTGGGAGGAAGGATGTTTAACATKGTTTTTACATTTGTATCACAAACCATTTTTGGGAAAATCATGGCCAACTTAGGCTRTTTTTCAGACCTATACAGTCCCTGCTTCCTGTAAGACCCAATGATCGGTGAACCGTACATGATACAGGCAACACATTGTCATTATACTCCTAATAGTGGGTTTTAAAATATGAAGTATGTCTATATTGTGAGAAAATAAATATACACATTAATTTATTCAACATTACAAATATTAATATCTCAAAAGTACCCATTTTTATGTTGCTAATTTGAGACATATTGTTTGGAATACTCTTCAAACACATCAAATATACAGAGTGTGCTTTCTGCTACTTTTTGAAGAAGTTCTACATTAGAAATTGATATCACAGCCTCCTGTAGGATTACACATTCAGCACATTCAGTCCCATTGAATCCATTTTCCCATTCAGCTGTGTTGGTTGTGGTCATAAAATGTAGCAGAGAGCCCACTCTAGACATTTGATGCACTTGTAGATTATTGTAGGCCAACAGTAAATGTCTAAAAAGGGCCTAAAAMGGCCTCATGATTTTCTGAAAGATGCTCATGTAAAAACATACTTCCTCTCAATTAAGTGAGAATTGGCAGAAAAATCGGAGTTACCAAAAATGTTTTCGGCATGGAATCAGCCTTAAGCGTTAACAGTGTTAATGTATGCTTATACATCGTTTTTTTTTTAGCCCTTTTTTCTCCCCAATTTCGTGGTATCAAATTGGTAGTAGTTACAGTTTTGTTTCATCGCTGCAACTCCCATATGGACTCGGGAGAGGCCAAGGTCAAGAGCCATGSGTCCTCCGAAACACAARCCAACCAAGCCGCACTGCTTCTTGACACAATGCCCATCCAACCCGGAAGCCAGCTGCACTAATGTGTTGGACCTGGTCAGTGTGCACTGTGTCCAGCTCGCCACAGGAGTCGCTAGTGCGCGATGCGATAAGGATATCCCTGCTGGCCAAACCCTCCCTAACCCGGACGACGCTGGGCCAATTGTGCGCCGCCCCGTGGGCCTCCCGGTCGCGGCCAGCTGCGACAGAGCCTGGATTCGAACCCAGAATCTCTGGTGGCACAGCTAGCACTGCGATGCAGTGCCTTAGACCACTGCGCCACCCCGGAGGCTTGCTTAAACATTCTTAATGTATGCTTATACAATGCTTATGTGTGCTTATACAGTGTGTGTATGCTTATACAGTGTGTATGTGTGCTTATACAGTGTGTATGTATGCTTATACAGTGTGTATGTATGCTTATACAGTGTGTATGTATGCTTATACAGTGTGTATGTATGCACAATGCTTATTATGTGTACTTCCTCATTGTTCTGTGTGTTTTTTTTTACTTACAGGCAGCCAGACAAACTGAGAGTAGTATGGAGCAGGAGAAACCGGAGAAATTGCACCAAGGTAATATGGGGAAGGAACTTCATTCAACAAGTAGACTAGTGACATATGTAGGCCTGTTTGTCTAGCACTTGTCATCACGATAAAGTGTGATAAGGCCCCTACTGTATGTAGCCTACCTGAGGGTGTGTAGCCTATAAGGTGAAAGGTCAGATTTTCTGGTGTTTGAGGAAATGGAACCATGTATACGTAGAAGTGTGGTATGTTTTGAGTTCAGACATAAATCATTCTGGCTTTATTCATCACAGTAATTGCTTCATTAATCACATCACATTTAAGGTGCACTATGCAGAAATCACTCCGCCATTTCCTGGTTGCTAAAACTCTAATAGTTTGCCTTATTTCAGTTTATGTGACAAAATAAGCAAGTATAGTGTAGAGAATTATTGTACCATCTAAACCCGCTGTGAAATATCTTTTCCATAAGCAAAAATACTCTATTTCCAGTTGTTTGAAGCTGGTGTACAAAAACCCAAAGTAGAAGACGCAAAAACCAAACTTAAGAACGGGAAGCATAGAAATATCGCACATAGAAGAGATATACAGTTTCTTACACTTGCTTTCAATGAGAATGACAGATCTATAACTCCCATTTCTATGTGAATTTGGTCGGGTCGCCCAAAAAGTGACATAGTGCAGCTTTAAGCTTAGTTGCTTATAGTCACAATGTGTTCATTATTTATCACGTTCAACACTCTACAAGCCACACGTGACTTATTCAGTATACACTACAATTCATATGTATGACTGGGTTCCCCCAGTCAGTGTATTATCAGATCCTTTCCCTGACTTGATATTTACCCCATTTCCTCAGCTGCATGGGTGGCAGCCTGGCATCAAGAATGCCTACAGGGGCACGGTGGTGTGGCAGGTGCCCGAAAACCTGGACATCACCGTCACACTCTTCAAGGTATGGAATCTCACCCCTGGAAAGATGTGTGCAAATGATTGGGAAATGATTTAGATGAATCTGTGTTTGGATGGACAAAACATGTTTCCTTATTCTCAAAATCGCTCTTCTTTTAGGACCCGACTGCAGATGAATTTGAAGACAAGGACTGGACATTCATCATTGAGAATGTGAGTCTTTTTGTCTGATGTGGTGGCATGAATAGATGTTTCTATCAATTAGAATTTTGAGTCAAAACACACATACATACACATTTTGAGTCAAAACACACATACATACACATTTTGAGTCAAAACACACATACATACACATTTTGAGTCAAAACACACATACATACACATTGAGTGTTTAAAGTTTGACAGAGCTGTTGCGAATGACATAGTGCATGCTACAAAAACATTTCCTGGGTTTAAGCCTTTTTAATACAGTTTAGGAAAAACATTTCCTCTTGACTATACCAAAGTATTGGATTTAAACAGCATCGGTAGGAAAGCCTGAGTTAACCCCTGACCTTTGCCCCGCAGGAGACTAACAAGGGCCACAGGAAGGTGCTGGCGTCGGTGGACGTCAACATGAAGAAGTTTGCCAGCGCCACGCCTGCCCAGTACGACCTGACGCTGAAGCTCAAGCCCCTGTCTGTGAAGGTGGTGGAAGCCACACTCAAACTGACCTTGACCTGCGTCTTCCTCAAAGAGGGCAAGGCCACGTGAGTTGCCATTTATCTAATCAGTCATGCTTATCACAGGCTTACCGTATTATGTCGAGTCCCTTGGCTACTAAAATGTTTACCGTAATATGTCAAGTAGACAGAGATTGAGATACTAAATGGTTTACCACATTATGTGAAGTAGAAAAAGCCTTGAGTCAACGGTCTCTCAACAAAGCTTACCGTTAAAAAAACAAAGCTTTGTGATGGTGTATAACCTTTTGAGTTGGTCATTACTGACCTGTAACGTTATAGTCAGTTAATGGTGTTTAATGAATAGTCATATACAGTCAATTAGACAATATTASTGTTTCTGGATGAGTTATGATACAAGGCTTCTTCCTTTGTAATCCAACAGAGATGAGGACATGCAGAGTCTGGCCAGTCTGATGAGCCTGAAGCAGAGTGACATCGGCAACCTGGACGACTTCAACGATAGTGACGAGGAGGAGGGCGAGAGGAGGGTCAGCATRGGAGCCGGCATGGGCCCCGCCACTCCRGTCACAGGTAGTGGTCTCGACACATATGACAAGTCATCAGATCTCGCTTTCCAGGATCGAGTCAAGACGGAGAAGAARGTGTATGAGACCGAGACACTCAAAATGCTCTGGTCTTGAGTACTGCCACACTGATAAATACAGTAGCTTTGTGCAGTACTAACCTTGCATGCACACCGGAAAACACAAGCCCACTTATCCACTCCATCTCACAGGTAAACAACACTGCCATAGGAGATGCTTACTTTGCATATGTTTGCCAGCATTCTGAGGTGTGACAGATTTGAAGTGTTTAATGTTTGAAAACTTTGCTCAATACACCTGCATGGCATATTGCTCCACTCTCCAGCCTCACACGTAATGCCTCAACTACGGTTGCCCAGTAGGAACTCACAATTGCCCACATTTTCCCTTTCAAATGTATGAATGCCAAGCAAATCTCTATCCACGCCAAATCTCTTTCCACGCCAAATCTCTTTCCACGCCAAGCTTCCCTTTCCGTAATAAATCAATATCCTTTCCTTCCTTTTCTTTTCTTTAATATTTTCCTCTTCCTTCCTTCCCTTCCTTCAACTCTGAAAGCACCCACGAGAAGAATACGTGATCAGGCATGGAGGCCTGTGATTGACCCAGAGCCCCCAGGTAACTTCCTGTTTCCGCCCCTGCTCCCGCCTCCTATGAATCCTGATTGGATCTTTTCCCTGGCTCTGGTCCTATCCCCTCTCCTCCTATATAACATCCCATCCCTCATTTCAAATGTTAATATTTCTGTGTTATAWGCGTTTATCTAAATATTGATCATCAAACTATTCACATCATTTGTATGGTTTGATTAATCATATTTATTAAACCCAATGGATATTAGCCAATGAGGTGTCAAATMAAGTTGTATACCTCATTACATTCTCATGTTAAGTCATTAAATCAGATACTCTCTGCAAGGCTGTACCTCAAACTTGTCTGTCCATAACACTTTTTTCCAATCTTCCTCTGTCCAGTGTCTGTGTTCATTTGCCCATCTTAATCTTTTATTTTTATTGGCCAGTCTGAGATATGGCTTTTTCTTTGCAACTCTGCCTAGAAGGCCAGCATCCCGGAGTCGCCTCTTCACTGTTGACGTTGAGACTGGTGTTTTGCGCGTACTATTTAATGAAGCTGCCAGTTGAGGACTTGTGAGGCATCTGTTTCTCAAACTAGACACTCTAATGTACTTGTCCTCTTGCGCAGTTGTGCACCGGGGCCTCCCACTCCTCTTTCTATTCTGGTTAGGCCAGTTTGCTCTGTTCTGTGAAGGGAGTAGTGCACAGCGTTGTACGAGATCTTAATTTTCTTGGCAATTTCTCGCATGGAATAGCCTTCATTTCTCAGAACAATAATAGACTGACGAGTTTCAGAAGAAAGTTCTTTGTTACTGGCCATTTTGAGCCTGTAATCGAACCCACAAATGCTGATGCTCCAGATACTCAACTAGTCTAAAGAAGGCCAGTTGTATTGCTTCTTTAATCAGGACAACAGTTGTCAGCTGTGCTAACATAATGGCCAAAGGGTTTTCTAATGATCAATTAGCCTTTTAAAATGATAAACTTGGATTAGCTAACACAACGTGCCATTGGAACACAGGAGTGATGGTTGCTGATAATGGGCCTCTGTACACCTTTGTAAAATCTAAAAAACACCTACAAATCAGCCGTTTCCAGCTACAATAGTCATTTCCAACATGAACAATGTCTACACTGTATTTCTGATCAATTTGATGTTATTTTAACAGACAAAAACATGCTTTTCTTTCAAAAACAAGGACATTTCTAAATGACCCCAAACTTTTGAACGGTAGTGTAAGTAAACAAATTAGTAGTCGTTTCAATAACTGTTTGAAGTGATGGAATCTGTTACGTGTTAATCTTTATAGTTACACYATATGGATTCCTAAGGTATCCTACACCCATAAGAGCTCACCTTTTCCTTTTAAATTCCTATCAAGTATCAAAAGTACTATAATTAAACTGTGGGACTGAATACTGTGGCCTGACCAGGAATTCTGGTCCCTGGTTTGTTGGGATGGGACTAGGATTTAGTCATTTATAATGAAGAGTTACAGTGAGAGAAAACATTTATTTGAGCAACTGTACAGTTTGAATGTCTGGGATGAGTATCTGAGTACTATCCCTATCCGTTTCTTATCTACTTTCATTCTTCCCCTCTTTCCTTTTCTCACTTCCCCTTCCCTGCTGTTCTCGTTTTCCCTCCTCTCTTTTCTCTGGAACCCTCTTCCTCAACTGCATTTCACCTCTTTTAATGTATTTGATACCTGTATATCTCTACAACACTTATTGTCTCTACTTTCTCTTCTGTTCTCTCCTGCATCTGTCCTCCTTTCTATCTGCTGCTCCAACTCTTTTCTTTCTTCCTCTTTTTTCTGCCCATCATCTCCACCACCCCGCCTCCCTCTTTCTGCCCATCATCTCTCCTCCCACCCCGCCCTTATCTCTGACCCCACCCCGCCTCCCTCTTTCTGCCCATCATCTCTCCTCCCCCCCGCCTTATTCTGACCCCACCCGGCGCCGCCTCCCCTTTCTGCCACAATTTATCTCTCCTCCCACCACCCCTTATTCTCTGACCCACCCTCGCCGTCCTCTTTTGCCCATCATCTCTCCTCCCACCCCGCCCCTATGCTCTCTGACCCACCAGCGCCGCCTCCCTCTTTCTGCCCATTATCTCTCCTGCACCCCCCTCATCTTTGACCCCACCCCGCCTCCCTCTTTCTGCCCATATCTCTCCTCCCACCCCGCCCTATATCCTGACCCCCACCCCGCCTCCTCTTCTGCCCATTATCTCTCCTCGCACCCCGCCCTCACTCTCTGACCCACCCCGCCTCCCTCTTTCTGCCCATTCATCTCTCCTCCCACCCCGCCCTCATCTCTGACCCCACCCCCGCCTCCTCTTTCTGCCCATCATCTCTGCTCCTCAACCCCCCCCATGCTCTGACCCGCCCCGCCTCCCTCTTTCTGCCCATCATCTCTCCTCCCACCCCGGCCTCATCTCTGACCCCACCGCCGCCTCCCTCTTTCTGCCCATCATCTCTCCTCGCACCCCGCCCTCATCTCTGACCCCACCACCCGCCTCCCCTGTTTTCTGCCTCATCATCTCTCCTCCCACGCAAAACCCGACGGTCCTATCTCTGACAACTCCACCTACGACCAGCTCCCTCTTTCATTCTGCCATCATACCTCTCCTCCCACCGGCGCCCTCATCTCTGACCCCATCACCCGCCCCTCTTTCTGTCCCATTATCTCTCCTCCCACCGCCGCCCTCAATCTCTGACCCCACCCGCCTCCCCTCTTTCGCCCCTTAATCTCTCCTCCCCTCCGCCCTTATCTCTGCACCCCAACCCCGCTCTCCCTCTTTCTGCCATTATCTCTCCTTGCACCCGCCCTTATTCTCTGACCCCACCTTCCCGCCTCCCCTCATTTCTGCCCATGCATCTCTCCTCCCACCCAGCCCTCATCCTGACAACCCCACCCCGCCCCCTCTTTCTGCCTTCATCATCTCTCCCTCGCAACCCGGCCCGCCCTTATATCTGACCCCACCGCCGCCTCCCTCTTTCTGCCCATCCATCTCTCCCTCCCACCCGCCCTTTATCTCTGACCCCACCCTCCCCGCGTCCCTCTTGCTGCCCCATTCACATGCTCTCCTCCGACCCCGCCCTCTATCGCTGACCCACCCCGCCTCCCTCTTCTGCCCATGCATCTCTCCTCCCCACCTCCGCCCTCTATCCTTGACCCCACCCCGGCCTCCCTTCTTTCTGCCCATTCATCTCTCCTCCCACCCCGCCCGTCATGCTCTTTCATCCAGCGTGCCAGTGAGGATAGTGCCAATGAAAGCTAACAACCAAATCTGTCTCTAACCATCTCATTCCTGTCACGCCCCCCTCTGTCCGTACCCCTCGACCCCTCTGCCCCGCCTCCCGCCCCTGCCGCCCACTCCCGACTCAACACCGACCCCGAGGGCACCACTCACCCGGCACGACCCTCCCCCTATCCCTACCAAGTGCCAGCCTTTGTCTGCTCCCACTCACCTGCACTGCCAGAAATCATTCCAGCCTGCCGCTGGCTCAGGTACTGGCAAACAGACTGACTGACTCACGGTCTTATCACTGTGGTTTTCAYTCACAGACCACACCTATTGTAATAAGTAAATAGTCAATTTGCAGATTTTATTCAAGGAGTGAATACCCGCATGTTTCATTCTGTGCATAGCGTTAGCTAGTACATCAGGTAGAATATTTGTTTGACATTTGATAAATGATTGAAGGTTGATTGCTTGAAAGAGAAGAGAGAGTTCTGAGAAATTGAGAGAGGCATTTGTTGTTTGGGAATTCTGACTCATGGGAAGACATTAAAGGGGCCTCAGATTTGTTATATAATGTAACTGTCTATGGTCTGAGGCCCCCCCTGCTGTTTAAAACAGTTTAGCCACAGCAAGATTGAGAAAAACATGTCGACAGATTCCTGGAGGAATGAACTGAATGTCCTGAATGTGCTGAATTACCTTTAGACATACACAGGTCTGGAATACTTATTTTCTCCACTGACCGAAATGCTAGCCGTTGAAAGTTTATTGTCGAGGTTGCCGGGGGCGATTYCCTCATTTCCATAGCAACTGTCCTAACTCGCAGTGAATTTGTTCATCAAGGCGGTGACATATTTTATGGTTTCTGGCATTGGTCCATTTACTTCCTGTCATGACTGTTGCTAGGGAAGTGAGGTCGCAGTTAATAGGGCTGTTCAGGGAGATTTTTGGACACACTAGAGGAATGCTTCTTTGCTGGATTTATATGTGGAGTCATTTAGTTGTTGAGTACTTTACTTTATTTAGACTAGTTTGAAGAGAAAGCATGTTCTTTTTTTGAGAACATTTAGCCAAGCTTAATGACAATGTATTTTCTGTATTTTCTCTGTACTGGTCGGAGTACTTTTAACTCCATTAAGAGAAACCAGTGACAGGGACTTAAATCTATGACGTTCTCCACAGATGTGGGAGGGCCCTCATTGGCATATTTCCCAGCATGCTCTGTTGCAGGTTTGTTTCAATATCTGTGTTTTCGCATGTGCATTGATTGTTTTTTATCTTGAGCTCCACAAGGATAAGAAACGTACATTTTTCTGGATTCATAGCAACCGTTAGTTGTTGGTGGAGGTATTCTTCTTGTAGTATATTTTCTAACCTACTCTCCGGCATTTTAAATGCAAGTTGTGAGTGATGGAAAAGTGATAGATATCCAACAGAGGTTGTCCAACAGAGATTGGATATCACATTGCAAACCACCCTTATAACACAAAGGAAGTCAACTGAAACAGAAATGTACTTTGCTGTAGTTGATTTTTTTATGAAAAACACAGAAAAGTGTAAAATGGCAAGGGAGTTGGTTAAAAACGACAGTGAAAACAGTAACATGGCAATTGGAGTTAAATTTAAGAAACTCTCTGAGAGTTGGATGTTTACTCCATTTAGTGTCGTTTTAACTCCAAAAATATCAACACCATGACCAGAGTACTTCTAACACAAAATAGGGGTGGGACCATATAAACCCCAAAATAGTGTTCACTTTGACTCCCTAGAAGTTGAATTAACTCTTGCAATTTTACTCTCTCCTCTACCGTTTTTTCTCAGTGCCCATATCTGTAGCCCGGAAGCCCACTGGCTTCCAGAGTGACCCGGCTCTGGACCCTGACACCCTTTTCTTCTCTAACCACCCATATACAATCCCTCTATTTCGCCCTCTTCTCCCTCTATTTCTCCCTCACATCCTTCTATTTCTCCCTCACATCCTTCTATTTCTCTCTCACCTCCCTCTATTTCTCCCTCACATCCTTCTATTTCTTCCTTTACCTCCTTCTATTTCTCCCTCACATCCTTCTATTTCTCCCTCACATCCTTCTATTTTTCCCTCACATCCTTCTATTTCTCCCTCACATCCTTCTATTTCTCCCTCACATCCTTCTATTTCTCCCTCACATCCTTCTATTCTCCCTCACATCCTTCTATTTCTCCCTCACATCCTCTCTCCGGCCCCTCTTTTTCTCAAACTTGTGCCTTATTTTAATCCCTTGTTACCTTTCCCTCCCCGAATTCTTCCCCTTCTCATCCCTCCCTCCATTCTACCCCTGCTCATCCCTCCCTCACAGTTCGTTGGTAGAGTGAATGGAGGCCGCCCAAAACCCAGGCCCCTCTGGCCCAGCCGGGCCAGATTTCTGCACCCCTCTCCCCCTGAGCCAGTAGAGCTGGTGCCCCTGGAGCAGACAAAGCAGAGCATGGCAACATGTAATCCTGCTTTGTGTCCCTCCGTGTCCTTCTCCCTTGATGTGTCCCCTTCTCCCATGTCGCAGTCTCCTCTCTCCTCTCCCTCTCTTCTCACCTCCCTCTCCTCTCCCCTCACTTCCCTATCCCCTTCCCTCACCTCCCTCTCCTCTCATCTCACCTCTCCTCACTTCCCTATTCCCTCTCCTCCCTCTCCCTTCACCACCCTCCCCCCTTCCCTCACTTCCTTCTCCCCTCTCCTCACCTCCCTCTCCTCTCCTCTCATCTCACCTCACCTCACCTCACCTCACCACCTCACCTCACCTCACCTGTTGCCCCATGTTGTGTCCCCGCTCCTGGTCCCTCCCCTGATGCTATTAGTGCTTCTCCGTGTGCTGCAGATCCTGCTTCTGCCACTGTCCCCCAGTCAGGTATAGATCTCAAAGATAGACTCAGCCCCCAGCATTGACATTGGACAAATGCTTGTCTAACCAGTCTACAAAATTATACTATGATCGCAACTGGTTGTTACAATTATACTTCTACTCCCTCTTTTCTCCCTTGTCCTTTCCTTTCTTGTCTTCCCTGTGTCCTACAATTATTTTTCTGCTCTCCTCTGGCACTCCCCCCTCTCCTCTCCTCTCCTCTCCTCTCACCCCCTATCCTGGACTCTCTCCTGGCCAGCCCTCTCAGACTCAAGTCCCCAATTCCTCCCTCCCAGTACCAGTCACTGCTCCCCTGTCTGTCCAAGAGACAGGTATACAACCTGAGGCAACAAACGGAGAAGGCATTCACTGACAAAGTCCTTAAGTTTAATAATGGGGAAAATAAATGACAGAATGTTATGATGAAAACATGTATTCCCTTCTCAAGCTTCACATGAGAACACCTGGCACCTGGCTAGTTGTTTTGGTTGTAACAGTCTCTTGCAAATTCTAGTTGAATGTAAGAATTGTATGTTAGCATTATATGTTTCCTTCATTCATTGGTCACTTCACAGGTGTCAAGCCGGTTGCCAAGCCAACTCTCTCGTTCAGATAATCATGTCTAACCAGGTCCTGTCTGTTCCCTTCTAGAGTTTCAGAGGCAGTTGAGCACTCTGWCAGAGGAGGAATACAGCACTGCCACAACTCCCAGTGAGTAAGACCTAATGCAAACACAATGCCTTTTAGGAACATCCCTAAATCTATACAACAGGGCCAAATCCTAACTTGAGATCCGTGTGCTTAACTTTCCTCAAAACTTCAAATTTATAGGGCACAGTGTTAAAAAGGCTATGATATACTAGCAATTTTTTTGTGGCAATGTTGCTTGGCAACGGATAGGGGTATGAGACACTGGAGCAATGGTGAGCAACATGGACATGAATAATAGATTTCATATGAAACGTAGATCAACTTAAAACTTAATTTCCCCATTTATTTACTCATCTTCTATACCAATATCTGCGCTCTGATTGGAGGATTTCTAAAAGTTGCCCACAAGTTGCTCATTTTCAATGGAAAAATGTTGCAGCAACCATTGATGGCAACATACAGTTGAGGTCGGAAGTTTACATACACTTATGTTGGAGTCATTAAAACTCGTTTTACAAATACTCCACAAATTTCTTGTTAACAAACTATAGTTTTGGCAAGTCAGTTAGGACATCTACTTTGTCCATGACTCAAGTAATTTTACCAACAATTGTTTACAGACAAATTATTTCACTTATAATTCACTGTATCACAATTCCAGTGGGTCAGAAGTTTACATACACTAAGTTGACTGTGCCTTTAAACAGCTTGGGAAATTCCAGAAAATGGTTTCATGGCTTGAGAAGCTTCTGATAGGCTAATTGACACCATTTGAGTCAATTGGAGGTGTACCTGTGGATGTATTTCAAGGCCTACCTTCAAACTCAGTGCCTCTTTGCTTGACATCATGGGAAAATCAAAAAGAAATCAGCCAAGACCTCAGAAAAAAATTGTAGACCTCCACAAGTCTGGTTCATCCTTGGAGCAATTTCCAAACGCCTGAAGGTACCAACAATAGTCCGTAAGTATAAAGACCATGGGACCACGCAGCCATCATACCGCTCAGGAGATGAACGTACTTTGGTGCGAAAAGTGAAAATCAATCCCAGAACAACAGCAAAGGACCTTGTGAAGATGCTGGAGGAAACGGGTACAAAAGTATCTATATCCACAGTAAACGAGTCCTATATCGACATAACCTGAAAGGCCGCTCAGCAAGGAAGAAGCCACTGCTCCAAAACTGCCAATAAAAAAGCCAGACTACGGTTTGCAACTGCACATGAGAACAAATATCGTACTTTTTGGAGAAATGTCCTCTGGTCTGATGAAACAAAAATAGAACTGTTTGGCCATAGTGACCATCGTATGTTTGAGGAAAATGGGGAGGCTTGCAAGCCGAAAAACACTATCCCAACCGTGAAGCATGGGGGTGCAGCATCATGTTGTGGGGGTGCTTTGCTGCAAGAGGGATTGGTGCACTTCACAAAATAGATGGAATCATGAGGCAGGAAAATTATGTGGATATATTGAAGCAACATCTCAAGACATCAGTCAGGAAGTTCAAGCCTGGTCCAAATGGACAATCACCCCAAGCATACTTCCAAAGTTGTGGCAAAATGGCTTTAGGACAATGAAGTCAAGGTATTGGAGTGGCCATCCCAAAGCTCTGACCTCAACCCTATAGAAAATTTGTGGGCAGAATTGAAAAAATGTGTGCGAGCAAGGAGGCCTACAAATCTGACTCCGTTACACCAGCTCTGTCAGGAGGAATGGGCCAAAATTCACCCAGCTTATTGTGGGAAGCTTGTGGAAGGCTACCCGAAACGTTTGATCCAAGTTAAACAATTTAAAGGCAATGCTACCAAATACTAATTGAGTGAATGTAAACTGACAAACTGGTAATGTGATGAAAGAAATAAAAGCTGAAATAAATCATTCTCTCTACTATTATTCTGACATTTCACATTCTTAAAATAAAGTGATGATCCTAACTGACCTAAGACAGGGAATTCTTACCAGGATTAAATGTCAGGAATTGTGAAAAACTGAGTTTAAATGTATTTGGCTAAGGTCTATGTAAACTTCCGACTTCAACTGTAGCTAGTGTATCATCAGGGTTGACTTCAGCTTCATGATGTTCTCCACTGTTATCCCCTCTAGACCACACTGCTGGAATGATCAGTATTGCCAGTCAGAGGCCAGACCCAACAACGTCCACACTTGACCCATTGGCTAAGCCCTTTGGGACAACAGTCCATGAGAGAAGGCAGGAGGCATTCTCAATGTTTGGAGTGGAGGTTGTCCAGGCAATGGCAGGGTGAGTAAATTCAAAGGTTGTACAGATATAGACTGGTTGGTTGTCTAGCAACAAAACCGACCTATGGTTGTCATAGCAACAAAACCGACCTGTGGTTGTCTAGCAACAAAACCGACCTGTGGTTGTCTAGCAACAAAACCGACCTGTGGTTGTTTAGCAACAAATTCGACCTGTGGTTGTTAAGCAACAAAACCGACCTGTGCGCAACTATGGGGCAAAACAGACGGGGTTGGCTTGGAATGTTGACAACATGTAAACTAGATTTAATCTCCAATGTTTATTGAAAACATAAATACATTTGCACAATGAGCACGTGTTGTCTCTCAAATACATAATTACAGTTGTTGGTTAGCTAGCTAGCGAATTTTAGCCATATTAGCAATGAAACATCTCAAAACAAGACATGGTATCAAGAACAAGATGAACCGAGCCTCTGACGATTCCCCACATGGCAGCTTCTTGTCATTGTTGCCATCTGACCACCAGAATCACAACAACTCACCAACATCTGCCCCATTGAAGCGTGCTGTCACTGATCCCTCCGGGACTTTGTCATCACACACACCTGGTCCCCATTTTCCTGATTGTAATTGTATAAATGTGCCCTTTGGTTTCCATTGGGCTGTCGATTATTGTTACAATGTCCGTTGGTCGTGTGAGTGCTGTGCTGTGCTGTGCTGTGCTGTGCTGTGCTGTGCTGTGCTGTGCTGTGCTGTGCTGTGCTGTGCTGTCTTTCGTGCCACATGTATTGCACAGATGATTACTGGGCTCGCCCCAGTGTATTTGAGGTACTCCTCACTCTTTTGTTTTGGTTTCAACCCTGTGTTTTGTATACGTGTTTGTTTGGTCTTCGATCCACGTGCCTTTACATGGCGCGCTGTAATTTGGGTAAATAAAACCCCCTATTACGCATTCCTGCGCCTGTCTCCCGATCCCTTTATACCAATGTGCACGTTGTTTTGGTGATGTTGTCAGCTATTAGTGGTGGTGATCATTATTTCTGCTTGGAATGACTGGATTGGTTTTAACCTTTGCATGATGGAGTTTGTAAGACAACGTAAGATGACACTTTGAAAGAAAAAAAAGTGTTAATTTGTCCTTAATTTGTGACTTTCACCTTCCTACTAACTTGAAGTAGGCCTAAAACATTTGTGGGCCAGCATATCATGGAATATCAGGGGCATTATAGACGTGTCTTATTCGTTTAGATATAGATATGTAAAAATGTAATAAAAAATGTATGCACTCTACTGTAAGTCGCTCTGGATAAGAGCGTCTGCTAAATGACTAAAATGTAAATGTAATATACTGTCATGGATAACTGTATGAAATTGTTGGAAGCATGGCAGGTTTCATAAAAGTTAATTAAAACCACTTGTTCGCTGTGGCACAAGATAGAGCTACATATTCTTTCACACTCAGGATGCATGGTCACTGTAACAACGTATTCATCTAACCAAAAGGTTGCTGGATCGAATCCCTGAGCTGACAAGGTAAAAATCTGTCGTTCTGCCCCTGAACAAGGCAGTTAACCCACTGTTCCCCCGGTAGGGCGTCATTGTAAATAAGAATTTGAACTTAACTGACTTGCCTTGTGATTCATTGAAAACTACTGGAAACCGAAATTATTGTATAAGTTTCCGGTTGGCAGATCCATAGTGTGTCAAGTTTCCTCAAGCTGCAATACTGTTGCAATACATAGCGAGATCACTGCTCATCTTGACCCAGGGATAGTCTTACACGATTGGCTTCTTTTGACTGAATGCTTGCTAGTTGGCTACTCTGTGTGCAGTCTAGTAGTACGCTACCTCAGGTAGTATGCCAAAGAATTAATGTAAGATCCTTAGCAAAGCTCTACTTACAGTAGCACCCCATAGAAGGGTCTCTGACCGTGCCTGAGATGGGCAACCTTGCCTGTTTTTTGTCTGCATTGTTGCTATGGAGATACACTCTCCCCCACCCTTGAGCTCTGAACTCTGACCTTGATTTGTTTGTCCGTCAGACCTGAGCGCATGACCCCTCTCTTACCCTTTAGCCCCAGAGCACCCTCTGTTCCGGGGCTCCAATATTTTGAGATGCCATAACTGTAAAAAGTAAAGAGTCAGGCAGAGGAGAGGTCAACCAGGGCACTCCCAGTTCCAACACCCCAACAACCTCTTCCTTCTGCACCCATGCAAGGGCCTGGCTTACCTGAGCCCACAGCCATGAAGTCACGTGACAGAACAATGAGTCACTTGATCAAGATGTCCATGCAGATGGGGACACCGTTATGCCAAAGCCAGAGCCTGAACAGATTGTGGCGGTAGCCATTGGGCATCAGAGCGTGCTTCCAAAAGAGAAAGAGCAGGGTACGTCAATTGGTCCCTAAGAAAATACTCCTAAAGATTCTTCCAAAAGAACAAGAGGGTACAAGATGTTCAAGAGGTTTCAAAATAACAAGTGGGACCCATGGACTGGGGGTGTGGCATGGTGCACAATCACTACACACCCATGTTCCTCAATGTGTCACTCTCATTAAACTAGTTCTAAAAGATATAAGCATTTCCTGAAGACATGTAATACTAATGTAGTTTGCTTTTCAATAAATATTAAGGCCTTTTCACACTAGCTATTTAAATACAATAGCATGTTTTGGGAACTACATTGGTACTATTCTCTGGAATATTTCCTTGGTGTCCCCTGTCCCTTTAGAACTAAAAGTATGGATGCCTTGCTGCCATCTTGTCCGAGAGTGGCCAGTTTTCCTGGTTTCCCAGCCATATTAATTAAGAACAGATTTAAGGCCCGACCTGAAGAATGGTCCATTAATAAAAGCCCATTATGGGAGAAGCCACTGAAAGGAACCCCAATAATCACCACTGCTCCTCGGATGAGGACCAGAAAGTAATGGAACATATGGCTGCCCTGTTGCTAAGTTATCCAAGGGTAGCCAGTGTTCCTGGGTTCCCCTCGGCACAACAACCCAAAACAGAAAGACCAGTACAACAACCCAAACAGAAAAAGCAGCACAACAACCCAAAACAGAAAGAGCAGCACAACAACCCAAAACAGAAAGAGCAGCACAACAACCCAAACAGAAAAAGCAGCACAACAACCCAAACAGAAAGAGCAGCACAACAACCCAAAACAGAAAGACCAGTACAACAACCCAAAACAGAAAGACCAGCACAACAACCCAAAACAGAAAGACNAAGTAATGGAACATATGGCTGCCCTGTTGCTAAGTTATCCAAGGGTAGCCAGTGTTCCTGGGTTCCCCTCGGCACAACAACCCAAAACAGAAAGACCAGTACAACAACCCAAACAGAAAAAGCAGCACAACAACCCAAAACAGAAAGAGCAGCACAACAACCCAAAACAGAAAGAGCAGCACAACAACCCAAACAGAAAAAGCAGCACAACAACCCAAACAGAAAGAGCAGCACAACAACCCAAAACAGAAAGACCAGTACAACAACCCAAAACAGAAAGACCAGCACAACAACCCAAAACAGAAAGACCAGTACAACAACCCAAAACAGAAAGACCAGCACAACAACCCAAAACAGAAAGACCAGCACAACAACCCAAAACAGAAAGACCAGCACAACAACCCAAAACAGAAAGGCTTGAAAAACAAATGGAACCAAGTATGGGGAATCTAGCGCCAACTTGCACAAGGGTATCCAGTGCACCTGGTTTGGCCTCCAGGAAACCAAAGAAGACTGGAGGGGCTGAGGCTGTAAGGTGGGCTGTAGATAAGAAGCTGCTATGGGAGAGATCACATGATGAGAAGACAGTTATAGGGCTTTCTTCATCAGTTGATTTAGACAAGGTGCATGGAGATGTTGAAACGTATGGTAGCACTTGTCACATCTTGTCTAAGTGAGAGTACTTTTCCTGGTTTTCCATCTGTTCCAAGGCCCAAAGCCCAGGTTGTACCAAGCATACTTTACATACTGCCAACTTTCCCAAGGGTATCTAGAGTTCCTGGATTGCCAACCATAGACCAAACGAAGGCAATAGACTGGTCAGTAGATATTAAGTCTCTGTTTAAGAGGTCACCTACAGATGTAGAATTATTGATGGTCCGTTTAGAGGATGTTGACACAGTCTATCATGATAGTGAAAAGAACAAGGAAATAGTGTATCTTGCACCGTCCTGCCCAAGAGCAGAAAGTATTCCTGGCTTTCCCTCTGCCCTAGAGCAAGCGCCAACCAAATGACCCAATYTTGGGATAATAAGCCTTTCTGAATCTGAGCCGAGTATGGTTAACCTAATGCTTACATGCCCTTTAATGGCTAGAGTTTCTGGTTTACCCTCTAAACAGCCAATTAAGTCAAATAATGTTGACTGGCATGTCACTTTTGGAGAGGCCATTGAAGAAAATAACAGTTTGTGGTACAGGCAATGCCACACGAGAACAAAGAACTTACAAATAACATGGTACAGTAGATATGTTACCGTCTTGCCCAAAYAAAGCCAGGATTCCTGGCTTCCCTTCTGCACCACAAGCAAAAGCTCTCTTATAGCAGCAAAGGGGGGACCAACTCCATATTAATGACCATGAAGTGTGGGCTGTAGATCAAAGACCATTCTGGGAAAAAAGACAAAGAGATTCCAGCTTTTGGAGTCAGTAGATCCGGCGATGCAAAGGGTATGGCAGCTATATGTGCTTGGTTTCCCTTCAGCACAGCATCCAATTATAGAACCACGAGAGCCAAACATGGTCAGTCCACAAGAGTCAAACATGTTCAGGGACCATACCTCAGGACTACCTGGCCTGATGACTCCTTGCTGTCCCCAGTCCACCTGGTCGTGCTGCTGCTCCAGTTTCAACTGTTCTGCCTGCGGCTATGGAACCCTGACCTGTTCACCGGACGTGCTACCTTGTCCCGGACCTGCTGTTTTCGACTCTATCTCTCTACCGCACCTGATGTCTCAAACTCTGAATGCTTGGCTATGAAAAGCCAACTGACATTTACCTCTGAGGTGCTGACCTGTTGCACCCTCTACAACCACTGTGATTATTATTATTTGACCCTGCTGGTCATCTATGAACATTTGAACATCTTGGCCATGTTCTGTTATAATCTCCACCCGGCACAGCCAGAAGAGGACTGGCCACCCCTCAGAGCCTGGTTCCTCTATAGGTCTCTTCATAGGTTCCTGCCATTCTAGGGAGTTTTTCCTAGCCACCATGCTTCTACATCTGCATTGCTTGCTGTTTGGGGTTTTAGCCTGTGTTTCTGTATAGCACTTTGTGACATCAGCTGATGTAAGAAGGGCTTTATAAATACATTTGATTGATTGATTGATTCAGTCTTTTGCCAATTTGCCCAATGGTTACACATGCCTAAAGGATCTCATCTACAAAAACGCTAAGTCAAGAGGATCCTCCGATTCAACAGTGGCCTGTGGAGGAGAGGCCATTTTGGGAAAATACACTGAAAGAGGAAACAGTGAAGTCTGGCTCCCGCGCATGATGAATTAAAGAAGGGAATGGTGGCTATGTTGCCATCTTTCCCAAGTGAGGCCATTGCCCCTGGTTTTCCATCGACACATTCTCAAACGCCTCTCAACAGTGGTTCTTCTCTCCATCTGTGTGGGCAGAGGAGATCTATGACTGCAAGAAGGAGAGCCATACAGATCCTAGCTACAAACCTCAACTAACCAAAGTAGTGCTGAATGAGAACAAACAAGAATCTGAATATGGCTCAGTGTTGGAGGGGCTCAAAGAGGAGAGGGGCATTCAGACCAGATATGAGGCATAGGAAGTGGGCGTTCTGGAAAAAGGGTGAGTGAGTGGGAGTAGGAGAGCAAACAATTCCAAATCTGCGTTATGGCATTTTTCTAAAACTTTAAAGTACATTTCTATGCCTGTCAGTTGAATTTCAACCCTGTTTTCAGAAACTTGCACTGCAGAATGTGGCTCACCATTCCTGCAGACATGCCATTATTCTTGACTGTCAGAGATAGGTGGGTTGTGTTGATTTGCTGCAGGAGTGCAGCTGTTCTTGTTTGGCAGCTTACGATAATGCTTTTGAACCATCTCATCCACATCTGACTGACATTACTGTGCTTTTTGCACTATTGTTGCAAGGCGCATGCCCTGTGCTCTTTTCCCTCATTTATTTAGTATCTCTCTTCGTGTTGCTCTCTTTCAGCCCTCCTGTCAGTCTCCCATCCAAGGGGGACAGACATTGCGATATGGGATGGGTGCAACTGTTGACAATGAGCCAAAATAAATTTCACACAGCCAGACCACTTGTGAGGTTGTGGCCCTGGCAAAGTGTCAAGTTGTGGAGGACTTGGAGATGATATGTAAGGAAGAAATGGAAGAGGAAGTCATAGTCAGGCTCCGGAATAGAGCATTCTGGGAAGGAAGAGGTTACTGTGGCTAGGCAGGTGGAAGTGTATGAGATGCGGTAAGTGTATAAGGGCCACAGCGCTCAACCTCACTACCTACCATCATGGTGCTCGGTTTTAAGCACGTGTTGAATCTGCACGGTTGCTGGTTTAGTAGTTGATTGATCTGCACGGTGTCTGGTTTAGTAGTGTTTGATCTGCATGGTGCTGGTTTAGGTAGTGCTTGAATCTGCATGGTGCTGGGTTTAGTAGTGTTGATCTGCATGGTGCTGGTTTAGTAGTGTTGATCTGCACAGGTGCTGGTTTAGTAGTGTGAGATCTGCAACGGTGCTGGTTTAGGTAGTGTTGATCTGCACGGTGCTGGTTTAGTAGTGTTGATCTGCATGGTGCTGGTTAGTAGTTTGATCTGCATGGTGCTGGTTTAGTAGTGTTGATCTGCATGGTGCTGGTTTAGTAGTGTTTGATCTGCATGGGCTGGTTTAGTAGTGTTGATCTGCAACGGTGCTGGTTTGTTAGTGTTGATCTGCACGGTGCTGGTTTAGTAGTGTTGAACTGCACGGTGCTGGTTTAGTGAGTTGTGAACTGCATGGTGCTGGTTTAGTAGTGTTGAACTGCATGGTGCTGGTTTAGTAGTGTTGAACTGCATGGTGCTGGTTATTAGTGTTGATACTGCATGGTGCTTGGTTTAGTAGTGTTGATCTGCACGGTGCTGGTTTAGTAGTGTTGAATCTGCACGGTGCTGGTTTAGTAATGTTTGAACTGCATGGTGCTGGTTTTAGTAGTGTTGAACTGCATGGTGCTGGTTTAGTAGTGTTGAACCTGCATGGTGCTGGTTTAGTAGTGTTGTGAACTGCATGGTGCTGTTTATGTAGTGTTGATCTGCACGGTGCTGGTTTTAGTAGTGTTGATACTGCACGGTGCTGGTTTAGTAGTGTTGACTGCATGGTGCTGGTTTAGGTAGTGTTGATCTGCACGGGTGCTGGTTTAGTAGTGTTGATCTGCACGGTGCTGGTTTAGTAGTGTTGACTGCATGGTGGCTGGTTTAGTAAGTGTTGAACTGCATGGTCTGGGTTTAGTAGTGTTGATCTGCATGGTGCTGGTTTAGTAGTGTTGATCTGCAGTGTGCTGGTTTAGTAGTGTTTGACTGCACGGTGCTGGTTTAGTAGTGTTGAATCTGCATGGTTGCTGGTTTAGTAGTTGTTGATCTGCACTGGTGCTGGTTAGTAGTGTTGAACTGCATGGTGCTGGTTTAGTAGTTGTTGAACTGCACGGTGCTGGTTAGTAGTGTTGATCTGCATGGTGCTGGTTTAGTAGTGTTGATCTGCACGGTGCTGGTTTAGTAGTGTTGAACTGTACGGTGCTGGTTTAGTAGTGTTGAACTGCACGGTGCTGGTTTAGTAGTGTTGATCTGCACGGTGCTGGTTTAGTAGTGTTGATCTGCTACGGTGCTGGTTTAGTAGTGTTGATCTGCACGGTGCTGGTTTAGTAGTGTTGATCTGCACGGTGCTGTTTAGTAGTGTTGATCTGCACGGTGCTGGTTTAGTAGTGTTGATCTGCGACGGTGCTGGTTTAGTAGTGTTGATCTGCACGGTGCTGGTTTATGAGTGTTGATCTGCAGCGGTGCTGGTTTAGTAGTGTTGATATTGCACGGTGCTTGCATATCTATTGCCGTTTTTGGGGTTGGGATTTAAAACAACTTAAACAGAGCATTTAGCCCCCTGCAGCAACGTAATAAAATCACATTGTAGGATTTGTGCTTCTAGACTTATTCATTATATTTTCCAATATTTTGCATTCTCAATTTTAATTTGGATGAATATATAACATTTTGCGAGCAAAGGCTTTGAAAAAGTATTTACATTTGTTTGTGTTGTGAGTTGTATGGTATTTAGGGACTCTTATCTCGATTTAAATGGTTGCATTATTAACTGTCATTTTCATGAATAATCAGAGATAATATTTTTGAGCGTGAGTTTTGGTTTGTGTGTGATAGTTTTAGAACTTTCCATTTGATTGCTTTGTTCTTACTGAAAGACTCTGCTTTCTTGGTTTTCATAATCACCTCTGACCATGGTCTCCTCAGACCTGAAAACATGGTTTCTCTGCTGCCATAATACCTAAGAGTTGCCAGTGCACCAGGGTTTCTATCCACTCAAGCATCCTGTTCAGAGGCTGTTAGAATACTGTCCAGTGGACAATAGCATATTATGGGAGATGCCAAGAAAGGATGGTTCAGAGCTCTCTATCGAAAGATCAAAAGAYGAGAGAGACATGGTGAGAGGAATGGCAGATATGTTCTCATCTTGTCCAAGCACTGTCAGCATTCGGGGATTTCTGTCTCCACATCTGTCCAAGGAAGTCGAGTTAGAGAGGGAACCTAACATGGCAGATCTAATGCCARCCTGCCRAAGAGTGGCTGGCACACTCGGATTCCCTTCTTGAAAGTCAAGTAAAGGAGTGTACAATCAACATTGAGGCCATTTGGGAGTAGCCCACGAAGGGGAAAATAAGGATGACCTTTATGTCCACTCCACATTTGGACAGATTAAACYAAGACAAAGAGCTAATGAAACACYTGGTGGRTCTGGTACCATCATGCCCTACTGCAACAAGTATTCCTGGCTTCCCCTCTGCACCACATCCCAAAGATGAGGTAGATCCAAGTATGTTGAGTRTTGTGCCAGTTTGCCCTAAAGTGTCCAGTCTCCCTGGTTTTGCATCCACTGAGGGGGTTACAACATTAGAGMGGCTTGTTYACCCAAAGTCTATGTTTGAGCACTTGCAGAAAAATAAGGAGAATAAAGAAGAAAAATATTTTCAAAAATACAGATCAAAAGAACACAGTGAGAAAGTTAAAGCAATGGTTGCTATGGTGTCATGTGGCTCAGACGTATCCATGATTCCTGGCTTCCCCTCTGCACCACATTCAAAAACGGAGGTGGGGCCAAGTAGTGTGAATCGTGTTCCCTCCTGCCTTAAAGTTTCTAGTCTCCCTGGTTTTCCATCCATTGAGAAGGATAGGTGGGCAGGGTGGGTTGTTGACCAGAGGCCATTGTTGAAGAGACTACTAAAGGAGAGGAAAGTCATTATTGACAGCTCTAAAGCAGACCAAGAGGAAATGAAAACCAATGTTCCTTTGAGGCTATCATGTCCACACTGCAAGGATCCCTGGCTTCCCATCTGTACCACAACCCAATATGATGATTATTTTGCCTGTTTGCTCTAAATCTTCCAGTGAGGGGGTTACAACATTAGAGTGGCTTGTTGACCCACAACCTATGTTTGAGCACTTGCAAAAGAAGAAGGAAGAGGAAGAAAATATTCTCCCAAAAGGCATTAGCAAAACGAAAGCAATGGTTGCTTTGGTGCCATGTTGCCCAGAAGAAGCCAGGATTCCTAYCTTCCGCTCTGCACCACAACCTAAGAGGGAACTTAATAGTGTGGATCTCACACGATCTTGCCCCAAAAGCTCCAGTCTCCCAGGTTTCCCATCGACGGCCAAAGTCCAGACAAGAGATTGGCACGTTGAACAGAAGCCTTTGTTTGAGAAGAAGCTGAAAGATAAGACCGTAATAATCAAAGATAGGACACCAGAAGACAGAGAAAATAGGGTGTCACTGGCGCCATCTTGCCCATGTGAGACTCTCACTTCTGGGTTCCCGTCCTTTACACAACTAAAAGCAATAGAAGAACAAACCGTGTTTTCCCTAATGCGAGCTTGTCCAAGTGAATCTAGAGAACCAGGATTACCTTCTAGACAGCCATCTGAATTAGCTCGAACCCAGGGAGACGAATCTGTGAGTTCTATGCAGCCAATGTGGGAAAAACCATTGAAGGAAAGTAGGTCAGAGGATATGGTGCTTTCCAAGCCTGACCTAGGCAGTGCAGTTGGAGATGAAAACCTAAAACTATGCTTGCACTGGTACCATCTTGCCCCGAGGCAGCAAGCTTCCTGGTTTCCCATCTGCCCCTCCCCACAGTCTAGAGTCTATAGAGGCAAATGGTAAGACGTGTGTGGTTAGGCATGCAATATCTTTTTTTCCAGTGTCTCGCATTGCAAGTGGAAAGCAACATACTTKGTTTTTTGGTTTCTAAGAGACAAGTATGCAGACAGAGAAGAAAGAGGTTACTGGAGAAGCAGCAGAGTATGCTCTAGATAAGGGGTAAGTGTTTGAGCACATGGCTCTCTGCATGGATTTCAGTGGCAGTGAAACATTGCTGTCTTTTGTTTGGTCTGCAACGGCCACTGTAAAGCCAGATATTTTAGCTCTGGCAAACCTCTTAAGARCACATGGCGTGTTTGGTCATTTTACATGGCGTGATACTCTGCATCTGAGATGTGTTTTGGGTCTGTGAACCTGTTACATGGAGATAATATATTATAGAGGGATATTCTTACTAAATTTGTGACGGATGAGTTGTTTTTGTGCATGCCAATAACTCTGTGTGTTTTTCTGTGTGTAGTATGGATTCTGTAGGGATGTTCTTTTCAATGTTCACCTCTCGTGTTAGTGTCCTCGACAGCCCACAAATAGAGAAAATCCCATCTGAGGAATCTGAGGAGATCCAGAAGTCCTCTGCAGTGTTAGAACCAGAGCTAGTCTTAGGATGGGAGGTGTTGGAGGCTGAGGGGTCTGTGGCAGAGAAGCAGCAGGAGGCCTCTGGCRTAGTACAGACCAGTGTTGGTGTCTTCTCCAGAGGGTAAGTGGGAGATTGTAGGCTCCTATGTAGCACGGCAAAGTGTGTGGTGTGTTCTGTAGATTCTTAGTCTAATTGTCACCAATGTCACCCTCATGTTCACTAGTTTATTTATATTAATGTTTGCATATAATGGCATTTTCTATTTTTGATCTTRGTCATTGATTTAACAAATCCTATTTTGGTCAAATCAAGGACTTTTAGCAAACTCTCACATACAGTTAATAAAATAAATGTATTGAAGTTTGAATGATCTGTGTTTAATCMCTCAGATTTTTAAATGTGTTGAGGCTTTTTATATGGTTTCGAATGCTCCCAATGTTTACCATGCCTGTTTTAAAGCTCAGTCCCTCAATTACAGTAAGTAATCCCTCTCTCACAGTTATGAAACAGTAGCAGCCATGCCTGGTCCGTCTGGCTCCTCTCCAACAGAAGGTGCAGTCCCATCAGAGAGCTCCTCTGAACCTGTCCCAGATACATCTACCCTCGTCCAGGAAGCAGTGTCTGGAAAGGCACCGCACCTTGAGGGTGAAACCAAAAATACGATTGAACTCCCAACCACCGCRGAGCCATGCTTGTTGAATCTGGAAGACAAACAGTCAATGAGTGAGGCAATGAGACAAGACACTGAGGATGGGTTTGTTAAAGTCCAAGATCTAAGCAGTATGAGAAAATGGCCGTCATTGACGGAGGCTGACCTTACTGAGATCTCCAGAGGAAAGTTTGTGGTAACTGGGGAAGAAGAGATTTACCTTGACTTGTGGGCGCAAATAGGGGAGAAATCAACATTAAAAGCACAGGACTCTGGACAGATAACAGGTTATGTTGACATTTATTCAGCCGGGTCACCTATCGAGACAGAATTATCAACTTCATTACACCTGGACAAGGGGTGAGTGTCCTGGCAGCAAACCGGTGTCTGAACTATTTGGCTGCACTGCTTGAAAATACAAAGGCGGTATTAAGTCATAACATTGTCTTTCGTTCGCATAATGTTTGGCTCAGCCATGCTTGCTACTCAGTGAACTGTGATGGACAAGTCTACAGTATGTGTCAAATTTAAGCTGCGTCTTGATGTTTAAGCCACTTGTTTTGTGGGCCCAGGTGTTCTAATGTAAACTAAGGTCTTCAGTGTCTCTGTGCACTGTTTATGCTGCTACCTATGTCATGCATGTTTGTCTTGTAAAGAAAAACCTGTGGCTTTTTGTTAGTTATAATCAGTCAATGTGTCGAGTTCTTCTACATCTGGAACGCTTCTCCAGTGTCTGCTCAGTGGAATGGGATATGTAATCGCTTCTGTGAGTTGTGCCAGCTTGTGGAATGTGAGGGGTTGCTTTACTGATATTATCATTTCAATAGTCATTTAATAGAATGTAATTCTATAGCAAGATCTGAGCCATGATATTTTCTCACCTTTTATTTTTTTTAACCTTATTAAGCACCCAACATGCAAGCACAGAGGAAGCCTCTGCCTCTGCCCCTACCTCACAACCTACTACAGACAAGTTGCTGTTAGAGGACAAGGCTCAAGAACATATAGTACCCATCCCAGATAAACCCTCTGATGATCAGACACTCACCTCAGATGAAACACAATCAGAAGTTGCCGCTGTTGTCGCTGGCCAGGCTGTCCCTGCACAGGTAACAACTGAACTGGTCGCTCCTCATCATGTAAAGAAACGAGACAGTAGTCTTCCTCCAGAAACTCGACAGGAAGCTGATGATCAAGGGATTGTATTTAAGGTAGTCCCTTCACGGCCTCCAAGGAGAAAAGACTGTCTCACTTCAGAGCGCAAACAGAAATCTGAGAATGTATCTGTACAGATGCCCACTGAAGTGAGAGGAGACCGTAGTCTTTCAACAGAACCTCTAAAGAAAGATGATTGCCAGAAGCGTTTCACTGCCCAGGCACCAGCTGAGATGGTACCATCACATCCTGGTAGGAAAATAGATCAACAGAGCCTCAACAAAAAACTGATGCCCCTGTCCAGGTGCCCACTGAACTGGTCCCTCCTCGCCGTACTAAGACAAGCCTCACTAAAGAGACACCACAGGTAACTGGCGTTATCCCAGCTCCACGCACCAGTGGAACCTATAGTGCTTCCAGTGCAGAACGTTCACAGAAACCTGGCCAGGTAGCCACTGAACTGATTCTACCATGGCCTGTGAAGAAACAAGACAGCTTCACTCCAGAGCCATCTCATAAAGCTGATGAGCCAGAGAGTCTGATTGCCCAGGCGGTCGCTAAGCTGATTCCACCTCAACGCACCAGGAAAGCGTCTCTCTCTCTCCCGAACTGCGACAGAAAGCTGACGATTTACAGACTGTTACTGGTCAGGCCACAATTGTTCCCCTAACTCCATATCATGTACCTACAGAGTCATACCCCGACTTGTGTGGGAGAGACTGCCCCCCTCTCGATCATCAGAAAAATAGAAAAATAGCCCCGCCCAGGCGCAGCGAGAAAACTCATTCTCCCCCAGTGGAATCAAGCAAAGCAGAGGATGGCGCAGATGCATCTGTGGCTTTAGAGGCCCTGAATGCTGCCAACCAGGGGTCTACAGCTCCAGCCCAGATAGAGGATCTTACGATAACCTTTTCAAAGTTGTCTGAGGCAGAGAAGCAGTCTCCGGAAGTGACAGAAACAGCCACTGAGTCACTTGAAGATGAGCCAGCTCAGAAGGCCTCACCAGAAGTCACAGACTCATTTGAAAAGGTTGAGGCGGAGAAGCAGACCTTGGAAGTGACTGAAACAGCCAATGATTCACTTGAAGATGAGCCAGCTCAAAAGGCCTCAACAGAGGACATTGCACCAGGAGTAAAGATGGAAGGCAAGCAGGAGATCTTTCCAGTCCCAAAGCCTCGTGGGAAACGAGACCCAACCCCACCTGTCCAAACAGATGCTACCTGACCAAAGACCTGGCATGCCTCTATTGGGGATAACACCCAGTCACCTGTAGCCTCTGGGCTGGAACCACCTCAAAGCAACAAAAGGAGCAGTAGTCTTCCGTACCCCCTGGTGGCCAGCTTGCAGCATCTGGGGAAGAGGTGGTTGCTCCTCTGCGTAAAAGGAGGAGTAAACTAAACATAGAACAATTGAGCATGCCTGTTCCAGTTTCCCGCTCTAAAATTGCCTTGATTTCCAACAGAAAAAGAGGAACTCTACAATGGACTCCTCATTCACCAGCCAGACAGACTTCCTTGAGGGCTCGCTATCTCTCTCTCAGGAAGACAAACAAGACACCAGTCAGGGAGCCACAAAGGGTTCAATATCATTAACCTCAAYCATGGRCTCCGAAGGGAGCTTTGTCACAATTTCTCACTCAGAGGAGATGTCACCAGAAGTACAACTCTGTGAGAAGGGACTGGAGGAGAGCGGGAAGAGCTGGATCTTCACAGAAACCACTATGGTCACCGAGGCCTTCACAGAAACCACTATGGTCACCGAGGCCTTCACAGAAACCACTATGGTCACCGAGSCCTTCACAGAAACGGCTATGGTCACCGAGGCCTTCACAGAAACTGCTATGGTCAGTGAGTTCTTCGTAGACACTGTAAGAGAGGACATTGAGAGGGGTTCAGAGGCAGAGGCTGTCTTTGAGAAGGGACTGGATGGAAAGCTTGACCTTTACAGATACTACCGTGGTCACTCAGGCCTTCACAGAAACCCCTATGGCCACTGAGTTTTTTGAAGACACTGTAATCAAGGATATTGAGAGAGGTTCAGAGGCAGAAGCACTTGACACGACCTCTCCAACCACCGGTACGCCAGCTGAGGACGACTGGTTACATGTTGAGGGAGCCAAAGAGACAGAGCAGATGGAGGTAGAGAGCAAAGACATGTGGGTTGAAGAGATGGACTTTGGCTTTGAGTCAGTAGACYTATCTACTGGTGGCTTAGATGAGGAGAGGTACGTTATGTTGAGTTGGACACGCATGTGCAATACAGTGGTTGATTGACGCATGGCCATTTCTGAGTGCATTTACATATAGTAATTCTGTGTGACTAGAATGCTTTTCTGAAAGGAAACTGATTGAGAAAATGCCATATATTTAATCCTTTACCATTATTTGAAATGTGTTGCTACTAAACTGTTACATCCAGATTATGCTGTGTAGTCGGG
The DNA here is from genome assembly GCF_002910315.2 of Salvelinus sp. IW2-2015. Taxonomy (NCBI): domain Eukaryota; kingdom Metazoa; phylum Chordata; class Actinopteri; order Salmoniformes; family Salmonidae; genus Salvelinus; species Salvelinus sp. IW2-2015. The sequence continues at coordinate 34,047,824 of NC_036840.1, forward strand.
TCATATTAAATCCCTGTCTTTCTCTTTTTAGGCAGCAGGGGGCAGCAGAGGAGCCAACAACGCCTAAAGGCGGAGCTGTAAACTCTCAGGAAACGGGTCTAGGCAGTGCTGCTTCCCCAGAAGTATGTTATTTATAGTCTATCAGTTGACCAATCCTCCACCATCATTTTGCATCAGTGACCTTTGAAAGGAAATTCTGATTCATAACTGTCCATTTTGTCAATGACAAACACAACTTTTTTAGGGTATTACTGTGTGATACCTGGTCATTTCTGCACCATAAACTGAAGTGCCACTTATATTTGACTCTGAATTGACCTATTATATCTGATGTCATTTGTTGTCTTAGGGCCTCATGGCCAGTCCTGGCCTTGTTACCTCCAGCCAGTCCCTACTGGAGTGGTGTCAGGAAGTCATCAAAGAACACAAGGGGGTCAAGATCACCAACTTCAGCACATCCTGGAGGAACGGCCTGGCCTTCTGTGCCCTGCTACACCACTTCCACCCGGACAGGATGTAGGTACCCCCTCTGTGACGCGTTTAGACATAAACATGAGCAGGCATTGTGTAATGGCTTGTTTAACCTTTAAAAATGACATCATCATTTTTGTGTTAACTTGTTTCCTGTTCTTGTAGTGTGTATTGATTCTCTATTTCTTCGCTGCTTAGAAACTTTGAGATGCTGGACCCTTATGACATCAAGCGCAACAACAAGAAGGTGATTTGTTGTCTTTATGTTATCTCATCATGTCATAATCACTATCAACAGCCAGGCCTTAAATGTGACCATCAATTGGTTAACTGCTGAATATTTTCCCCACCCAACCCATCTCCTCTCATTTTCCCCCAGGCCTTCGACGGTTTCGCAGAGTTGGGCATCTCACGGCTGATAGAGCCCTCGGACATGGTCCTCCTGGCCGTGCCTGACCGCCTCATCGTCATGACCTACCTCAACCAGATCCGCACCTACTTCACGGGCCAGGAGCTGAGTGTGTTGCACATCGAGGCGGACAACAGTGAGTCCAGTTACGGCATGGTCGGGGAGAGCCGGGTGGGCCCCGACCCGGAGGCCGCTGCACGCTACTGTCAACGGATCCAAGATGAGGCCCTCACAATGGAGACCAATGTGGGCGCTGCAGAGAAGAAGGCGGATAGTGACACTAAGGAGGGCACCAATAGGGAAGTGGTCCCACCCCCTAGAACCAAACGCCTGCAGGCTGCAGGGGAAGCAGGAGGGGCCCAAGCCCCCGTCGTACCCCCCAGGACACATTTTCTATCTGCCAAGTCTGGGTTCTCCCACCTAAAGGATGCAGATCTGATTAAGAAACGACGGTCACAACGCAGGTCAATAGTCGAGGCAGACTCAACCGAGGTCAGTGGCCTACGATCTCTCTCTCTCTTCACTTTCTCTCCCTCTCATCCCCCCTCGTTGTCTCTCTTTCTCTCTTCACTTTCTCTCCCTCTCATCCCCCTTCGTTGTCTCTCTTTCTCTCTTCACTTTCTCTCCCTCTCATCCCCTCGTATGTCTGCTCTTCTCTCTTCACTTTCTCTCCCTCTCATCCCCCTCTCTCTTTCTCTCTTCACTTTCTCTCCCTCTCATCCCCCCTCTTTGTCTCTCTATCTCTCTCTCCACTTTTCGCCACTTAATCTCTCTGTGAGTGATTGCTTTGTTGTAGTTACAGGTCTGCTACAGACAGGAGGAGAGTGGAGCTGACAGATAAAATCAGAAACAGGTACATACAGTATATTGATTTGTATGATGTGTTTCGGAGTTCACACCTCTACAACACGAACACACACACACAACACACACACACACCACACACACAACACCACACACACACACACACACACACACCACAACACAACACAACACACACACACAACACACACACACTTACTGAGTCCCCAGTTTCTCAGGTACTTTATGATTGTGAACCACCCTCAGAGGACCAGTGGAGAGGAGGAGAGGAGAGATGGAGAGAAGAGGAGAGATGAGAGGAGAGGAGAGATGGAGGGAGGAGGAGAGAGAGATGGAGAGGAGAGGAGAGAGAGATGGAGAGAGAGGAGAGGAAGGAGATGGAAGAGGAGAGATGAGAGATGGAGAGGAGGAGAGAGAGATGGAGAGGAGGAGAGAGAGATGGAGAGGAGGAGAGAGAGATGGAGGAGGAGAGAGAGAGATGGAAGAGGGAGGAGAGTGAGAGAATGGAGAGGAGAGATGGAGAGGAGGAGAGAGAGATGAAAGAAGAGGAGGAGAGAGAGATGAGAGGAGGAAGAAGAGAGATGGAGAGGAGAGAGAGAGAGAGGAGAGAGAGAGAGAGATGGAGAGAGGAGAGAGAGAGAATGGAGAGGAGGAGAGAGAGATGAGAGGATGAAGAGGAGGGAGAGGAGAGATAGAGAGGAGAGAGGGAGAGGAGAGATAGAAGAGAGAGAGAATGGAGTACAGACACAAGTCATCACAGTTGTCTCTGTTGTACTTGGCTCATCCATCCCCTGAGCATTGACTCACTCTAATTACTTTGAAGGCTTCCTGTCGTTAGGCTAAGGACTCTAATCATATCAAACTATGTTAATTACCTCGTCATCACAGTCTAGTTTGCCACTTTGATGCTCTTCCAGTAATTGGAGCTACTGCATAATGTTGCTGTGTATCTCGTTACGCTGTGTGTGTGTGTGTGTGTGTTTCATATAGGAAGGACATCTGGTGAAGAAGGACGATCGGCTGAGGAGGTCTGTCACTTTCACAAGTCACTGTCTGCCACTGTCATAAACACTGGAAATACCAATGTTCTGTATCAAAAGAAGTATCATTCTCTCTGTGTGTTGTGTGGTGTGTGTGTGTGGGTGTGTGTGTGTGTGTGTTGTGTTGTGTGTGTGTGTGTGTGTGTGTGTGTGTGTGTGTGTGTGTGGTGTGTGTGGTTGTGTGTGTGTGTGTGTGTGTGTGTGTGTGTGTGTGTGTGTGTGTGTGGTGTGTGTGTTGTACAGGACAACCAAGCCAGTATGTGCTGAGGGAGATGCAGGCCCTAGAGTTTGAACAGAAGCACATTGACAGCAGGGCAGACATCGTGGAAAGGAGACTACGGCAACTGATGGAGTCAGGTGAGAGGGGGATGGAGAAAGAGACAGAAAAATACCCTTGAATAAAGGCTTTCAGTATTGTCAAAACATCTCTTTATAATGATGCCCTCTCTGTCTCCATACATGTAGGTAGTGAGAAGATGCAGGAGGAGAAGCTGATTCAGGAGTGGTTCACTCTGGTCAACAAGAAGAACGCCCTCATCAGGAGACAAGACCAACTACAGCTATTGTAAGATCCACCATCCCCACTGTGTTGTCCACCGTTACCTAGTGCTTTAAACAACACTGTTTATTTTTTTACATTGAACCTTTATTTAACTAGGCAAGTCAGTTAAGAACAAATTCTTATTTACAATGACGGCCTACACCGGCAAACTCGGACGACGCTGGGCCAATTGTGTGCCGCCCTATGGGACTCCCAATCATGTCCGGTTGTGACACAGCCTGGAATCGAACCAGGGTGTTTGTAGTGACGCCTCAAGCACTGAGATGCAGTGCCTTAGACCACAGCGCCGCTCGGGAGCCCTAAACACAGACATATTACAGACACATTACATTGATGTAACCACACGGCATTCTGCTCCACAGGCAAGAAGAGAAGGACCTGGAAATGAGGTTTGAGATGCTGAACCGAGAGCTGAGAGACATGATGGCTATTGAAGGTAAGACTACAGTACCAATATACTGAACTACAAGATCCATGATGCCACTCTATTCTGTGATACAGCTCATTACTGTGGTCAAAGTGACACTACAAACCATAAAATAATAAAAATATCTCTGCAAAGGAAATGAGAATAGTGTGCTGTTGCGTATGGCAGTCTTAGGTTCTAATTTCTGGTACAATGGACGGACTCAGAGAAACACTCAAACTAGATTTATGCAACACACTGTGTGTTGCAGCTGCAGAGCACACACATACAGCGCACACAAACATACACTGACAGTGTACCCTGCAAAGCACCCCCACACCATCTCACCTTTTCCTCCGTGATTCACGGTGGGAACCACACATGCGGAGATCATCCGTTCACCTACTCCTGCGTCTCACAAAGACACTGCGGTTGGAACCAAATATCTCAAATTTGGACTCGTCAGACCAAAGGACAGATTTCCACCGGTTTAATGTCCATTGCTTGTGTTTCTTGGCCCAAGCAAGTCTTATTCTTATTGGTGTCCTTTAGTAGTGGTTTCTTTGCAGCAATTCGACCATGAAGGCCTGATTCACGCAGTCTCCTCTGAACAGTTGATGTTGAGATGTGTCTGTTACTTGAACTCTGTGAAGCATTTTTTGGGGCTGCAATCTGAGGTGCAGTTAACTCTAATGAACTTATCCTCTGCAGCAGAGGTAACTCTGGGTTTTCCTTTCCTGTGGCGGTCCTCATGAGAGACAGTTTCATCGTAGCGGCTGATGGTTTTTGCGACTGCTATTGAAGATACTTTAAATGTTATTGAAATGTTCCTGATTGACTGACCTTCATGTCTTAAAGTAATGATGGACTGTCGTTTCTCTTTGCCTATTTGAGCTGTTCTTGCCATAATATGGACTTGGTCTTTTACCAAATAGGGCTATCTGCTGTATACCACCCCTACCTTGTCACAACACAACTGATTGACTCACACGCATTAAGAAGGAAATAAATTCCACAAATTAACTTTGAACAAGGCACACCTGTTAATTGAAATGCATTCCAGGTGACTACCTCATGAAGCTGGTTGAGAGAATGCCAAGAGTGTGCAAAGCTGTCATCAAGGCAAAGGGTGGCTACTTTCAAGAATCTCAAATATAAAATATATTTTGATTTGTTTAACACTTTTTTGGTTACTACATGATTCCATATGTGTTATTTCATAGTTGTGATGTCTTCACTATTATAATACAATGTAGAAAATACTAAAAATAAAGAAAAACCCTTGAATGAGTAGGTGTGTCCAAACMTTTGACTGGTACTGTATATTTCTACCTTCCGATTAGACTGAGTATTTCTAGGATAAACAATCAGTCTCTGAGTCTGTACTGAGTCTGTTCAACCTATTGGTATTGTCGTGGCCCAGCCTGAGTCCAGAACCTTGGTGCTCCTCGGTGCCTTTCACAGGTCTTCTTATCAGTCAGGAGAGGCTTTGAGTTATTGGGAGGACACATCCCCGCAGTCTACTGCCGTCCACTAAATAATTACACCTCTCATACACAAAGAGTTTAAACCTAACACTACTTTCAATCTCTAAGAATATATAGAAACTGTATATTCATACTAAGAGTATATAATGATATAAAACAGAGAAGATATATAAGAACTGTAATTTATGATCTATCAGCTCCAACCCCAGACACATGGCTCCTATTCAACCTTATGGACTCATTCTGGCACTCAGAGTTCTTTCCCTCTGCCCAAATACAATGCTCATAGATCATTCCATCTAACCCATGTTTACTACTGCTAGGCTCATTTAGAATTAGAAACAGATTAAAAACGGCTCGTCAGATAGTCTCCAACAGCAGTAAACTTTGGACGTGATTGACTCACAATTAATATGTCTGTTTCGTAAAGTCAGACTTCCCAACTATGCCGTGGTATCTGTCCACCTGCTGGTTTGAGGAAGTGATCCTTTCTTTAATGACACAATTTATTGTACTCCTTTGTTTACTTCCAGTTGAATCATGAGGGTATAGTTTAAAATGAAGAAACATATTGCAATAAAAAGCTGGTCATGGAACTCAATTGCATGTTGGCAAAGCAACAACTGTCTTCTCTACTCTGTACCACCCTCAATCTCTTACCACTCTCTCCCTCTCTCCCTCTCCTCCGCTCACTGTCTCCCTCTCTTCCTCTTTCACTCTCTCCCTCTCCTCCGCTCACTGTCTCCCTCTCTTCCTCTCCTCCGCTCACTGTCTCCCTCTCTTCCTCTTTCACTCTCTTCCTCTCCTCCTCTCACGCTCTCACCTCGTCCCTCTCCTCCTCTCACGCTCTCACTCTCTCCCTCTCTTCCTCTCTTCCTCTTCTCCTCTCTTCTTATCTTCCTCTTTCTCCTTCCTCTCTCCCTCTCTTCCCTCTTCCTCTCTTCCTCTCTCCCTCTCCTCCTCTCCTCCTCTCACGCTCTCCCTCTCTTCCTCTTTCACTCTCTTCCTCTCCTCCTCTCACGCTCTCCATCTCTTTCTCTCTCCCTGTCTCCCTCTCTTCCTCTCACTCTCTCCCTCTCTTTCTCTCCTCCGCTCACCCTCTCCCTCTCTTCTTCTCCTCCACTCACTCTCTCCCTCTCTGCTATCTTCCTTTCTCCCTCTCTACCTCTCCGCTCACTCTCTTCCCCTCTTCCTCTCTCCTATCTTCCTCTCTTCCTCTCTGCTCACTCTCTTCCTCTCTCCCTCTCTCCCCCTCCCTTTTTCCTCTCTCCCTCTCTCCCCCTCCCTTTTCCTGTCCTCCAGAGTGGCAGGAGACAGTGGCCCATAAACACAGGGAGCAGCTGCTACTGCAGGAGCTGGTGTCTCTGGTCAACCTGAGGGACGAGCTGGTCCACGACATGGACGCCAAGGAGAAAGGGTGAGACAGCCAGGGCTGCATCCCAAATGGTACCCTATTCCCTATATAGTGCACTACTTTTGACTAAAGCCTAATTGGCCCCTGGTAAAAAAGTAGTGCACGATATAGGGAATTGGCCCAGCTGAGTCACACATGCTGAATACACACAGCAAACACAGACGCTCATCTGGGAGGACGGTATGCTATGGGGTGAATGAGATGTCAGGTGTCTTTGTGAGTTTTGTCTTCCTCTGCCACACAGTTGAACGTAAGTCTGAGAGAGTGACTGTTTGCTATGGGACTACTGTTCTAGCAGGTCTATCTCCCTGTTCTCTGCGCCTAGGGCTCTGGAGGAGGACGAGAGGCTGGAGAGAGGCCTGGAGCAGAGACGCAGGAAGTACAGCAAGAAGAGCAAGCAGGAGAAGTGTGCACTGCAGTGAGGCCTGGCGTTGGACACACCTGAACCAGGCAGCCTAGTAGAAGGTCACACCCGAACCAGGCAGCCCAGTGGAAAGTCACACCTGAACCAGGCAGTCCAGTCGAAGGTCACACCCGAACCAGGCAGTCCAATTGAAGATCACACCTGANACCAGGCAGCCCAGTGGAAAGTCACACCTGAACCAGGCAGTCCAGTCGAAGGTCACACCCGAACCAGGCAGTCCAATTGAAGATCACACCTGAACTAGGCAGCCCAGTGGAAAGTCACACCCGAACCAGGCAGTCCAGTGGAAAGTCACACCTGAACCAGGCAGTCCAGTCGAAGGTCACACCTGAACCAGGCAGTCCAGTGGAAGGTCACACCGGAACCAGGCTGCCCAGTGGAAGGTCACACCTGAACCAGGCAGCCCAGTGGAAGGTCACCTGGATGCACATTGGGACTAAAGTTGTATGTGTGTGGATCATGACATCAACACTGCATGGAAGAGACTGAGAACTGTGTAATGGGACTGCACTAGGAGGACATAAAACAATGTTCACTCACCCCCTCTCTATGATATGACAGAGCCTCATTGCAACCTATGACTGGTTGTCAACAGTCACCCTGCTCTTCAGATTGTGTTTTGATTGGATTTAAATTGTGTTTTTTTGTGCATAGTGTGTGTGTACTGTTAGGTTTTAATTTTGAGTAAATAACTCATGGACACTAGAGAAGCTTAACCAAGTTGAATTCTTTCCAAAGGGTCGTTACAGCTGTAATTCAGACAAAGACAAAGCTTCCCCCGTGGTAGTATTCATACRCCACTTTGGGTGGAGTCTCCTCCTTATCGCTAAACATTGCATCCTTCCTGCTAATGAGCCTTCAATGGTTTCACCCAGAATCCAACAGTACGTGTGTGTGTGTGTGTGTGTGAATGTGTGCCTTGATGTGTGTTTGTTAGCGTGTGTGATTGAGAGTGCCAAAGAGGACACTACACTTTGTTACACAATCTATGACTATATGCCGTTATTTAGTGTTTTAACTTCAGGTCACAAAGGCATACCCCTAACTAACTAATCACCAGATAAGTGCCTTACAGCTTTTTAAAAAAGCTTTCCAAAATGGTTCTTCAACTGTCCCCATAGGATTTTTGGTTCCAGGTAGAACCTTTTTTGGTTCCAGGTAGAACCCTCTCTGGAAAGGGTTTTACATYGAAACAAAAGGGTTCTACATGGAATCAAAAGGGTTCTACCTGGAACCAAAAATAGTTATTCAAAGGGTTCTCCTATGGGGATAGCCGATTAACCGTTTTAGGTTCTAAATAGCACCTTTCTTTCTAAAATACTGTATAATCTGTTACAGTAGTGTATTATACAATGGGTTACTTCAGAAAGGTATTTTCTACTGAATGGGATATTAGGGAAGGGGCAGGGCTCCAGTACTTAGCTACATCAAATACCTACATTAGACCCATGCAGCAGGTGGATTGATTCACCCCTTTTCACCTATTGTTAAATAAGCAGTCTGATTATTGACAATTACAATGGCAAGATGGAAGTGAAGTGGTCAATTTGTGCAAACAAAGAATGCCAAAACGAGCTTCCTCATTTATTGCAGTACGTTGGCTTGGACTGTGCAGACAGCACACAGCAAGCATCTGTTGTCTGATTCTTTTATTGAGGTGAATGTATGTGGATGTCGACGAAAAGAACAGAACGGACATTGTTGACAAGGTCTTGTGATTGAAGATGTTAAATGTTTACTTTGGGTGCACCAACACTCAGGCAGAGTGGGAGATCTTGGATGAAAGGGGAAAAGGACAGAAGTCTATACTGTAGGTACATTATACTGCAGCTTGGTGTCTGAAAGAACAAAACAGTTTAAACGTGTTGGAAATATTTGATGCTTTTATTTATTGAATAGGTATTCGACAGATAATCCTACATATCCTGCCTGTCAAATGTGCCTTTAACCAGATCCATAGTAAAAACAAATGTCCAGAAGTAGGACTCAACTTTGTGTTCCTAGTTCACAAATGTTTATGCAGTGAGTTCAGTTACTGTGTGTGACATTAGTCTTGTAATGCCTTGTTTTCCATTGATTGTTTTTTGTTGTTTTGAAAGTTAAATAAGGAAGCGGTGGAGTCTGAAAATGATCAATTTCAAGATGCTCTAAAATGCTAGAGAACAGGCATATTCAAACGGAAAACATCAGGCAAATGCATGTTTCTTAGTGTTTCCATCTTAACCTTACAACTATCAATTGCTATAGTCTTATGCACATGCTTATTAGCGAATCTGTAATATACAAAAGTGTAAATAACCCTCATACATGATAAAAAAAATACACTTTACTTTAGCTAAAATATATTCTAGTATTAAAACTCCAGCACTTCGTTACAGCAGTATTACTGCAGATGTAGGATCTGAATTTGAGCCAGTTACTACAGCAGGAAAATAATCTTGCAGCAACAGGAAATGTGAATTATTATGTGGATTATAATTAATGGACATTTTTGTATGGGGTTGATACATTTATAATTAGGGCAAATCAAGTCTGAAATGTCAAAGTGGAAATTACAAACTTTCGATGCATTTTTAAAACTAAAATACACTACAAGTTTGCGTTTCCTGCTGTGCAGGAAAATTCTCTGCAACAAAAGAGTGATCAAATTAAGATCCTACATGTATATTATTGGCCAGGCAGGAGTGCACCGGAGGTTGATATTTGCTTGACATCTGCTCCTCTACACTTTGTGTAATGTTACGTTATCATGAGCGCAGGCGTTTCTATTTCAGTGGAGGAACTACTTAACAGAGTGAAAACATGATTCTGTCTGGAGTTATTTTGGGTGACACTGGAGAGTGAAATTCGTTTAGAAGTGTTTGAATTTGTGTTCTAGCTTGTTCCCCCTCTGCCCCACTGTTGTTAGTTACTGTGTTAATGTTGCTACCACTGTGTAAGTTTGAGAGATTTTACTTTCAGTTTTCTGAAATAGCTTTTGGGGAAGGTTTTGTTTGTTTTAATGTACATTTGCACTATTTGTGATGTTTGGAAAATTAAAGGTATCTTGGATCACTATTTGTGATGTTTGGAGAATTAAAGGTATCTTGGATCACTATTTGTGATGTTTGGAGAATTAAAGGTATCTTGGAATTCACTATTTGTGATGTTTGGAGAATTAAAGGTATCTTGGATCACTATTTTTGGAAACGACATCCACCTTTGTTTATTTTAATTCAATGTTCATCTGTTTCATTCATATGGATATCATACATTTAAGAAGTTATGAATCCATCAGGATTATCAGTTGTGCATTATAGAATATAAAGTACATTTATATTCTCACTTAATAAGCCCTATATTTAATTTGGCCTTTAATGCTATAGCTGATAGAAAAACGTTGAAACAGTCAAAAAATAAATCATAAGGTTTAGAAGTGTCTGTCCTATATCTAAGAGATAGAAGAAAGTTCAGGATTTAACCCCTTTTTTTGTCGGCACAAAACTACTTAATTCCTTCCATTAATTGTTTTAACCAGAACAGGGTTACCTTCAGACGAGGGTTACCAGACTAGGGTTACCTTCAGACAAGGGTTACCAGACGAGGGTTACCTTCAGACGAGGGTTACCAGACGAGGGTTACCTTCAGACGAGGGTTACCAGACGAGGGTTACTTCAGACGAGGGTTTACCAACGAGGGTTACCTTCAGACGAAGGGTTACCTTCAGACGAGGGTTACCAGACGAGGGTTACCAGACGAGGGTTACCAGACGAGGGTTACCTTCAGACGAGGTTACCAGACGCTAAGGTTACCTTCAGACGAGGGTTACCAGACCAACCT
>NC_036840.1:34061855-34113752 GCF_002910315.2 Salvelinus sp. IW2-2015
ACTAGGGTTTCTTAGACGAGGGCAGACGAAGGGTTACCTTCAGACCGAGGGTTACCAGACGAGGGTTACCCTTCAGACGAGGGTTTACCAGACGAGGGTTACCCTTCAGACGAGGGTTACCAGACGAGGGTTACCTTCAGACGAAGGGTTAAACCAGACGAGGGTTACCTTCAGACGAGGGTTACCTTCAGACGAGGGTTACCAGACGAGGGTTACCTTCAGACGAGGGTTACCAGAACAAGGGTTACCTTCAGACGAGGGTTACCTTCAGACGAGGGTTATAACCTTCAAGAAGGGTTTACCTTCAAGACGAGGGTTACCTTCAGACGAGGGGGTACCAGACGAGGTTACCAGACGAGGGTTACCAGACGAGGGTTACCAGACGAGGGTTACCTTCAAGACGAGGGTTACCTTCAGACGAGGGTTACCAGACGAGGGTTACCTTCAGACGAGGGTTACCAGACGACGGGTTACCAGACGAGGTTACCAGACGAGGGTTACCTTCAGACGAGGGTTACCAGACGAAGGGTTACCAGACGAGGGTTACCTTCAGACGAGGGTTACCAGACTAGGGTTACCTTCAGACGAGGGTTACAGACGAGGGTTACCTTCAGACGAGGGTTACCTTCAGACGAGGGTTACCTTCAGACGAGGGTTACCTCAGAGAGGTTACCAGGAGGGTTCAGACCGAGGGTTACCTTCAGACGAGGTTTATCCAGACGAGGGTTACCCAAACGAGGGTTACCTTCAGACGAGGGTTACCAGACTAGGGTTACCTCAGACGAGGGTTACTTCAGACGAGGGTTACCTTCAGACGAGGATTACCTTCAGACGAGGGTTACCAGACTAGGGTTACCTTCAGACGAGGGTTACTTCAGACGAGGGTTACCAGACGAGGGTACCTTCAGACAAGGGTTAACCTTCAGACGAGGGTACCGAACGAGGGTTTACCAGACGAGGGTTACCAGACGAGGGTAACTTCAGACGAGGGTTACCAGACTAGGTTACCTTCAGAACGAGGGGTTACCAGACTAGGGTTACCTTCAGACGAGGGTTACACACTAGGTTACCTTCAGACGAGGGTTACCCAGACGAGGGTTAAACCAGACGAGGGTTACCTTCAGACCAGGGTTACCAGACTAGGGTTACCTTCAGACGAGGGTTACCAGACGAGGTTACCTTCAGACGAGGGTTTAACCTTCAGACGAGGGTTACCAGACGAGGGTACCAGATCGAGGGTTACAGACTAGGTTACCTTCAGACGAGGGTTACTCAGACGAGGGTTACCAGACGAGGGTTACCTTCAGACGAGGGTTACCAAGACTAGGGGTACCTTCAGACGAGGTTACCAGACTAGGGTTACCTTCAGACGAGGGTTACCAGACTAGGGTTACCTTCAGACGAGGGTTACCAAGACGAGGTTACCAGACTAGGGTTTACCTTCAGACGAGGGTTTACCAGACGAGGGTTACCTCAGACATTAATTGTTTTGTGAGAGTCTCCTCTTTCCATAGTGGGTCATATTAGTTGTAGCCCAAACAGTTAGGACGCTACAGATGTTTTCGTGAGAAACTGATTTTCAGGATGTCTCCTGGTCTGACAAACAGCACTGAGGTCTTCCACAGCCCACAGCAGATGTGGAAGGCCGACATAGCCGGATGTGGTGATTGTGATGCAGTCCATACTCAGTGACCTCAGCTGACATGCCCAATAATAGAGTTTAAAGTTGGGTATAGAAAGCTATCCAAACTTTTTTGGGACGTTGAAGCTCTAGGACGGTTCCCAAGAATGAAGTTAGAGGAGGAAGAGGAAGCATTGAAAACAGGAAATTATATACTGGGATTTTGGTGGGGATTGTTGTATTATGTTAATTATATTGACGTCAATCGATTCTTTAACCAACAATTTTACCTGGCTACACTTCAAAGCCGAAACATATCCATAACTGAACGTCAGTGCTTGACTTGGGTAGGAGCTTTCCGGAGCTGAGTACCGACACCTCAAATGTTCTACTGCTTGAGCTCCTGTTCATCTAATAGAATATTAGCTCAAAAGTATTGTGGAGCTCCTAAATATAATACGTGAGTACCGGCACATATTTGATTCAAGTCGAGCACTGCTGAACGTAGAAATCGACTTATGAAAGCCATTGTTAGTGTGCCAATGCGTGGATGCTATTTCCCTCGGGTTTATTTACTCCAAAAACTATCTTTGGTATTTGTTCATTAGTCCATTGTTGGTATAGTCCCAAAATGTTTTGCATGTCAGCCATCAAGATGTCAAGATATATAACTTTCAAAAATGAGAATACAGCCGCTATTTCCCTTCAGGTTGTTTTTATCATCATTCCATTCCACTGAGAGTTGTTAGTTGTTAGTCTCAGCGTATTGCCTATGGGCACCATGATGATTCCGTTAGTCCAGGGCACGGAGCTCTAGATCTGGAACTATAGGGGCCTGCCAACAATAAAAACTATGTTAATCGGAAGTATCCCATCAAAGGTATGTAGTTTAGATTGGGTGCTGGATCATGTTGTAATGTGTTTTCATGATTAAGGAAAAGAGATTGAATCTCGAGAATAATACAGGACTGCCCACTAATGATGCAAGACTTGTTAACCCTTATTCTCGTGGTCAAAGGATTATGTAATGCTCCTGGCCATAGTGAAATATATACTACCTGACCTCTCCAATACATTTTTTAAACTATATTGTATGTATTTTTGAGCATATCAAAATACAATTTCCAGAGAGCTTGTGTGTAATGCATTGTATGCCACTGGTATGGCCTGAAACTAAGAAGGATATATTTAAATTATAATGAGAAAGGCTGTGAAAAATCATTATGTTCCTGTAAACTATGAATAGTTTCTTCATTTTGTTTAATCTTTCAGGAAACAGCTCGACAAGCACACATGGAGCATGTCTGGCTACACAATGCATCCCATGGGCCATAGCCACACATGCTTTGTCAGCATGAGAAACAGTTATATTACATAATGGACCAGAACAAGCACCTATCCTCTCTGTTTAACTCCCTAGTCCTTGCTGATGACAAGCATACACCCATACATAATGCAGCCACCACCATGCTTGAAAATATAAAGAGTTTTACTCAGTGATGTGTTGTTTGGATTTGCCCCAAATATAACGTTGTATTCAGGGACATAAGTGAATTGCTTGCCACATTTTTTGCAGTTTTACTTTAATGCCTTATTGCAAACAGTGATGCATTGTTTGGAATATTTGTATTCTGTACATGCTTTCTTCTTTTCACTCTGTAATTTTTAGTATTCTGGAGTAACTACAATGTGTTGGACCCATCCTCAGTTTTCTCCTATCACAACCATTAAATTCTGGAACTGTTTTAATGTCAATCTTGGCCTTACGGTGAAATCCTTGAGCGTTTCCTCTCTGTCAACGGAGCTAGGAAGATGCCTGTATCTTTGTAGTGTCATGCCCGACCGTAGAGAGCTTTTATGTCTCTATTTTTGGTTTGGTCAGGGTGTGATTTGGGTGGGCATTCTATGTCATTTTCTATGTTTTGTATTTCTTTGTGTTTGGCCGGTGTGGGTTCTTCAATCAGAGGCAGCTGTCTATCGTTGTCTTCTGATTGAGAATCATACTTAGGTAGCTTTTCCCCCGATGCTTTGTGGGTAGTTTATTTTCTGTTAGTGTTTTGCACCTTACAGGACTGTTTTTCGTTCATTTATTCTCTGTTTATTTTGTTTAGTGTTCAGTGTTAAATAAAAACATGAACAAGGGTTACCTTCAGACGAGGGTTACCAGACTAGGGTTACCTTCAGACGAGGGTTACCAGACTAGGGTTACCTTCAGACGAGGGTTACCAGACGAGGGTTACCAGACTAGGGTTACCTTCAGACGAGGGTTACCAGACGAGGGTTACCTTCAGACATTAATTGTTTTGTGAGAGTCTCCTCTTTCCATAGTGGGGTCATATTAGTTTGTAGCCCAAACAGTTAGGACGCTACAGATGTTTTCGTGAGAAGACTGATTTTCAGGATGTCTCCTGGTCTGACAAACAGCACTGTAGGTCTTCCACAGCCCACAGCAGATGTGGAAGGCCGACATAGGCGGATGTGGTGGATTGTGATGCAGTCCATACTCAGTGACCTCAGCTGACATGCCCAATAATAGAGTTTAAAGTTGGGTATAGAAAGCTATCCAAACTTTTTGGGACGTTGAAGCTCTAGGACGGTTCCCAAGAATGAAGTTAGAGGAGGAAGAGGAAGCATTGAAAACAGGAAATTAATACTGGGGATTTTGGTGGGGATTGTTGTATTATGTTAATTATATTGACGTCAATCGATTCTTTAACCAACAATTTTACCTGGCTACACTTCAAAGCCGAAACATATCCATAACTGAACGTCAGTGCTTGACTTGGGTAGGAGCTTTCCGGAGCTGAGTACCGACACCTCAAATGTTCTACTGCTTGAGCTCCTGTTCATCTAATAGAATATTAGCTCAAAAGTATTGTGGAGCTCCTAAATATAATACGTGAGTACCGGCACATATTTGAGTTCAAGTCGAGCACTGCTGAACGTAGAAATCGACTTATGAAAGCCATTGTTAGTGTGCCAATGCGTGGATGCTATTTCCCTTCGGGTTATTTTTACTCCAAAAACTATCTTTTGGTATTTGTTTCATTAGTCCATTGTTGGTATAGTCCCAAAATGTTTTGCATGTCAGCCATCAAGATGTCAAGATATATAACTTTCAAAATAGAGAAATACAGCCGCTATTTCCCTTCAGGTTGTTTTTACTCATTCATTTCCATTCCACTGAGAGTTGTTAGTTGTTAGTCTCAGCGTATTGCCTATGGGCACCATGATGATTCCGTTAGTCCAGGGCACGGAGCTCTAGATCTGGAACTATAGGGGCCTGCCCAACAATAAAAACTATGTTAATCGGAAGTATCCCATCAAAGGTATGTAGTTTAGATTGGGTGCTGGATCATGTTGTAATGTGTTTTCATGTTATTAAGGAAAAGAGATTGAATCTCGAGAATAATACAGGACTGCCCACTAATGATGCAAGACTTGTTAACCCCTTATTGTCTCGTGTCAAAGGATTATGTAAATTGCTCCTGGCCATAGTGAAATATATACTACCCTGACCTCTCCAATACATTTTTTAAACTATATTGTATGTATTTGAGCATATCAAAAATACAATTTCCAGAGAGCTTGTGTGTAATGCATTGTATGCCACTGGTATGGCCTGAAACTAAGAAGGATATTATACTTAATTATAAAGTGAGAAAGTGCTGTGAAAAATCATTATGTTCCTGTAAACTATGAATAGTTTCTTCATTTTGTTTAATCTTTCAGGAAACAAGCTCGAACAGCACACATGGAGCATGTCTGGCTACACAATGCATCCCCATGGGCCATAGCCACAATGCTTTGTCAGCATGAGAAACAGTTATATTACATAATGGACCAGAAACAAGCACCCTATCCTCTCTGTTTAACTCCCTAGTCCTTGCTGATGACAAGCATACCCATAACATAATGCAGCCACCACCATGCTTGAAAATATAAAGAGTTTTACTCAGTGATGTGTTGTGTTGGATTTGCCCCAAATATAAAACGTTGTATTCAGGACATAAAGTGAATTGCTTGCCACATTTTTTGCAGTTTTACTTTAATGCCTTATTGCAAACATGATGCATGTTTTGGAATATTTGTATTCTGTACATGCTTTCTTCTTTTCACTCTGTAATTTATGTTAGTATTCTGGAGTAACTACAATGTTGTTGACCCATCCTCAGTTTTCTCCTATCACAACCATTAAATTCTGGAACTGTTTTAATGTCACCATTGGCCTTACGGTGAAATCCCTGAGCGGTTTCCTCTCTGTCAACGGAGCTAGGAAGGATGCCTGTATCTTTGTAGTGTCATGCCCTGACCGTAGAGAGCTTTTTATGTCTCTATTTTGGTTTGGTCAGGGTGTGATTTGGGTGGGCATTCTATGTTCATTTTCTATGTTTTGTATTTCTTTGTGTTTGGCCGGGTGTGGTTCTCAATCAGAGGCAGCTGTCTATCGTTGTCTCTGATTGAGAATCATACTTAGGTAGCTTTTCCCCACCGATGCTTTGTGGGTAGTTATTTTCTGTTTAGTGTTTTGCACCTTACAGGACTGTTTCTGTTTCATTTATTCTCTTGTTATTTTGTTTAGTGTTCAGTGTAAATAAAAAACATGAACACTTACCACGCTGAGCTTTGGTCCGACTACTCTTCTTCAGATGACGAAAACCGTTACATGTAGTGATTGGGTGTATTGATACTGTCACGCCCTGATCTGTTTCATATTGCACTTCCTAAGGCTTCCACTAGATTTCAACAGTCTTTAGAACCTTGTTTGATGCTTCTACTGTGAAGGAGGGGGGAATGAGGGCTCTTTGAGTCAGGGGTCTGGCAGAGTGCCATGAGCTGACCACACGCGTTCACGTGAGAGTTAGCTTGCGTCCCATTGCATTTCTGAAGACATAGGAATTCTCKGGTTGAAACATTATTGAAGATTTATGATAAAAACATCCTAAAGATTGATTCTATACATCGTTTGACATGTTTCTACGGACTATAACGGAACTTTTGGACTTTTCGTCTGTTCGCGCCTCATGAATTTGGATTACTGGGCTAAACGCGTGAACAAAAAGGAGGTATTTGGACATAAATGATGTACTTTATCGAACAAAACAAACATTTATTGTGGAACTGGGATTCCTGGGAGTGCATTCTGATGAAGATCATCAAAGGTAAGTGAATATTTATAACGCTATTTCMGACTTCTGTTGACTCCAACATGGCGGATATATGTATGGCTGGTTTTGTTGTCTGAGCGCTGTACTCAGATTATTGCATGGTTTGCTTTTTCCGTAACGTTTTTTTGAAATTTGACAGCGGTGTCAGTAGTATATCTCTAATTCTGTGCATAACACTTGTATCTTATATTAAAGTTTATGATGACTATTTCTGTAAATTGATGTGGCCCTCTGCAAAATTTTGGATATAAATATGCACTTTATCGAACTAAACATACATGTATTGTGTAACATGAAGTCCTATGAGTGTCATCTGATGAAGATCATCAAAGGTTAGTGATTCATTTGATCTCTATTTCTGCTTTTTGTGACTCCTCTCTTTGGCTGGAAAAATTGCTGTTTTTCTGTGAGTAGGTGCAGACCTAACATCATCGTTTGGTGTGCTTTCGTCGTAAAGCCTTTTTGACATCGGACACTGTGGTGGGATTAACAACATGTTTATCTTTAAAATGGTGTAAAATACTTCTATCTTTGAGGAATTTTAATTATGAGATTTCTGTTGTTTTGAATTTGGCGCCCTGCACTTTCAATGGCTGTTGTCATATCGATCCCGTTAACGGGATCTTAGCCGATCTCAGCCATAAGAGGTTTCAACAGCTACACAAAATCTAAATTTAATCCATTTTAAATTCAGACTGTAACACAACAAAATGTAGAAATTATAAGAAGTGTGAATACTTTCTGAAGGCACTGTAGAAGAGGATGTTGGAGCATTTGCCAAGTTATTGATATCAGTGATTTCACCATGAAGGGCCGGCATCCAATCTCCCTCTATATCAATCATTGATTGCGTTGATCTAATCGAGGGCCTTAATGACAGCTTCAGTACATTCAGAGACAATGAACAGCACTACAGAGCTGGTTTTTATTCAACACTTTTGGAAGTCGTGAGACACGCTTCTCCACTTCGACTCGCTCTCTCCCTCCCTCCACTGAGACATAACCAAGAGTAATGAATTTACGTATGCCTACAGTAGCAATTTTAGCTTGTAAATCTTGGTGGGGCAAACTCACATTTTTGTTGTTGATGCATGCCAGCAAAGCCACCACACAACACTAAACAATACATGAACTGCAATATAACGGTGACAAACAGTGCCCATAAAGCCTAAATAAAACTGTCCCAACAGCAGAGTTTTCTTTTCAGCACCATGGAGTGAATCCTTACCACCGCTACACCTGGCTATCAGTGGAGCCTTGTCTGGCAGCGAAACAGTTCATGCAGCCTCATTTACTGCCTTTTAAAAAAGCATGGCTGACTTGCTTAAACAAATGTAGTTTCTACTGACAATTGAGATGTAAAAACTATGGCATAAGGGGACAATGAGTGGATCAGAGGCAATCCGTAATTTAGATTGACATTAATGAGCGAGTTAAGACGGATGTAGTCAATATAACTATTTGTTCAGCACTTTTGAAATATACAGCAACAGAATTCAGAACATGGACCGTTCTTACAGTATTCTCCCTGTACACCAAGTCAGAATCGTAGGATAAATAAAGGGGGCATATAAGCAGACAATGAAAGCTCTTACAGTGTTCGATGATGACATTTCTGTAAAACAGGCTATAGGCTACATGTGCACCACCAAGTTAGAACAGTAGGCTGAGTTATGATGGGGAAAGGGAAAGGGACCAAATGATTAGGGTGAGGCACAGGGGCTCAAACAGCTTACTACACAACACACACTTTGTATTACTTTCTTAGCTACAGTATACATATCTCACTGGAATATTACATAATTTATGCAGCAGCATACAATATGTTTTTGGACTCACCTTGTTGTGCTGTGCTCACTTGAACAGTAAGGTTGCACGGCGGTCCTTCTTGTGGGCAAACTTTGTCATCAAAGTCTGGCATTCTCTGGATTTGTGGAGTTTAAGACAACTGGGAACTCTGAAAAAAACTAGTTTGAATCATGACATCAGTGATCTTCAGGTCAGCGCTCTAGGAAGAGGCCCGAGTTCCCGACTTGGAATTCCGAGTTGGATAACTGTTCAAAATGTATTTTCCCAGTCAAGGCTTGTTTTTTTCCTAGTTCCCAGTTGTTTTGAACTCACTGGTGTCTGAG
This sequence comes from Salvelinus sp. IW2-2015, assembly GCF_002910315.2. Lineage (NCBI taxonomy): Eukaryota > Metazoa > Chordata > Actinopteri > Salmoniformes > Salmonidae > Salvelinus > Salvelinus sp. IW2-2015. The sequence goes on from NC_036840.1 coordinate 34,070,777, forward strand.
ATTTCCCCGTTCTGTGTTTCCAGTTGTTTTGAATGCAGCAGAAGTTATGCTGGATTGACAGCATGGCCAATGTATTTAATATTTTCTGGCCTTGGAAATGTCAGGCCGTGTGTGCAACTGGTCAACTAGAGTCAGGTGCAGAAGAGCAGAGATGAATGAACAGGCACACTTTAATTGGCAGAAGCACAAGTTGGACGCAACAGCGTCACAACACTCCAGCCAAAGGCAAAAGTGAAATAGCGCACTGGTCACTATAAATAAAGAACCACAATACAATACCACGGGTTGAAACAATACCCGGAAAAAACCCAGCCTGACGTGTCACACAATACATGTAATGCACAATTACACACACAGCCATGGGGTGGAACAGAGGATAATATACACGTAGATTGATGAGGGAATGTAAACCAGGTGTGCGGGAAAACAAGACAAAACAAATGGAAAATGAAAAGTGGAGCGGCGATGGCTAGAAGACCGGTGACGTCGACCGCCAAGCGCCGCCCGAATAAGGAGAGGAACCGACTTCGGCGGAAGTCATGACAGGAAAAGAGAGCCTTAAACCCAGACTTGGACCACGTCTCCACTGAATAGCAGGCTAGTGATTGCTTTGCAGTTAGCTAACGCTTGCAATTAGTCACTGATTCCTTCCAAACCACTCATTGTTGAATTTGCGATTTCCAACTTGTTGTGTAATGTTTATGTCCAATGGCCGATGAGCACCGATATGTTTTATCTATAATTTCTCTTCATATGACAAGGATTTGCCAGTAGATTGTCAACATAATTCTTGAAGATGACTGCTTGTCTAGCTTTCTTAGCTAAGATTTTGAAAGTATGATGTTGACATGATCTGTCCAATCAAAGCTACAGTTGATATAATGTGATTTGACGTAATTTTATCTGTGGCCAATAACCTTGAGCCTTATTGGATGGGCACTTCTAATGTAAATCTATGGCAGAACCCAAGGGGCTTGAATTTTCAAGTTCTCCCTGTAGATTTTGTGGTGACGTAATGTCCTCATGAATGACATAACACTGAGCCAATCAAGGTGCAACTAGAGAACATTACCAACGCCTCCGCTCTGTATTTTACGCTGGCTGCCCAACCACCACAGAAAGCACTGAGCTAGGCTGAAACACCTGCATTTTGGAGCAGCCTTACTCAAGAAAGCAAAAAAGAGACTATGTTTATATGCTGCTTTATTAACTCAATATTATTTTTAACATAGTTTGCAAACTGATATGTGATACATATTGTCGCCAAACTAACATGCAAAACATTTGCTAAACAGGTGGTTCTCTCACAATGACCGGTCGCCACTGTGCCTACAAGACTACTTGGTCTGTAAAGTGAAATCACGTCAGATTGTTTMTTGTGTGCGATAGATGACTGTAGAAAAAATATTTCAAAGTTCGTAATACAACTAAAAAAGTATTTACAAGCAAAACCAGCCAAGATMACCGTTTGTACAACATAACTGTCWTCGATGACAGTTGGCCCACATACTGCACATTTTAGCTGGCCCAGCCATCAGTAGATTTCTACCTACGCCTCTGAATTGAACTAAATGAAAACCTAGAGTGCATTTTAAGAAGCTATTCTTCATTAGACTTCTACTTCTTCTACTGTTTATCATTTCTCCATAATGGTTGTTGCTACACCTCAMTCTTATAAGCAGGCCACAAATATCAAATATCAGTTCTACCAAATTTCCATCAACATGTTAAATGTGCAACCAGAGGGGAAAAAAATTCTAGATCGCCTGTACTCCACACACAGAGACGCGTWCAAAGCTCTCCCTCGCCCTCCATTTGGTAAATRCGACTACAACTCTATCCTCCTGATTCCTGCTTACAAGCAAAAATTAAAGCAGGAAGCACCAGTGACTCAGTCTATAAAAAAGTGGTCAGATGAAGCAGATGCTAAACTACAGGACTGTTTTGCTATCACAGACTGGAACTTGTTCCGGGATTCTTCCGATGGCATTGAGGAATACACCCCATCAGTCACTGGCTTTATCAATAAGTGCATCGAGGACGTCGTCCCCACAGTGACTGTACGTACGTACCCCAACCAGAAGCCATGAATTACAGGCAACATTCGCACTGAGCTAAAGGGTAGAGCTGCCYCTTACAAGGTYCGGGACTCTGACCCGGAAGCTTACAAGAAATCCTGCGACGAACCATCAAACAGGCAAAGCGTCAATACAGGGCTAAGATTGAATCATACTACACCGGCTCTGACGCTCGTCTTATGTGGCAGGGCTTGCAAACTATTACAGACTACAAAGGGAAGCACAGCTGTGAGCTGCCCAGTGACACGAGCCTACCAGACGAGCMAAATCACTTCTATGCTCGCTTCGAGGCAAGCAACACTYAGGCAMGCATGAGAGCATCAGCTGTTCCGGACGACTGTGTGATCACGCTCTRCGTAGCCGACGTGAGTAAGACCTTTAAACAGGTCAACATACACAAGGCTYCGGGGCCAGARGGATTACCAGGARGTGTGCTCCGGGCATGTGCTGACCAACTGGCAGGTGTCTTCACTYACATTTTCAACATGTACCTGATTGAGTCTGTAATACCAACATGTTTCAAGCAGACCACCAGAGTCCCTGTGCCCAAAAACACAAAGGCAACCTGCCTAAATGACTACAGACCCGTAGCACTCACGTCCGTAGCCATGAAGTGCTTTGAAAGGTTGGTAATGGCTCACATCAACACCATTATCCCAGAAACCCTAGACCCACTCCAATTTGCATACCGCCCAAACATGATGCAACTCTATTGCACTCCACACTGCCCTTTCCCACCTGGACAAAAGGAACACTCATGTGAGAATGCTATTCATTGACTACAGCTCAGCGTTCAACACCATAGTACCCTCAAAGCTCATCACTAAGCTAAGGATCCTGGGACTAAACACCTCCCTCTGCAACTGGATCCTGGACTTCCTGACGGGCTGCCCCCTGGTGCTGAGGGTAGGTAGCAACACATCTGCCACACTGATCCTCAACACTGGAGCTCCCCACGGGTGCGTGCTCAGTCCCCTCCTCAGTCCCCTCCTGTACTCCCTGTTCACCCACGACTGCATGGCAAGGCATGACTCCAACACCATCATTAAGTTTGCAGACGACACAACAATGGTAGGCCTGATCACCGACAACGACGAGACAGCCTATAGGGAGGAAGTCAGAGACCTGGCTGGGTGGTGCCAGAATAACAACCTATTCCTCAACGTAACCAAGACTAAGGAGATGATTGTGGACTATGGGGAAAGGAGGACCGAGCATGCCCCCATTCTCATCGATGGGGCTGTAGTGGAGCAGGTTGAAAGCTTCAAGTTCCTTGGTGTCCACATCAACAACAAACTAGAATGGTCCAAACACACCAAGACAGTCGTGAAGAGGGCATGACAAAGCCTATTCCCCCTCAGGAAACTAAAAAGATTTGGCATGGGTCCTGAGATCCTCAAAAGGTTCTACTGCTGCAACATCGAGAGCATCCTGACTGGTTGCATCACTGCCTGGTACGGCAACTGCTTGGCCTCCGACCGCAAGGCATTACAGAGGATAGTGTGTACGGCCCAGTACATCACTGGGGCTAAGCTGCCTGCCATCCAGGACCTCTATACCAGGCGGTGTCAGAGGAAGGCCCTAAAAATTGTCAAAGACCCCAGCCACTCTAGTCATGGACTGTTCTCTCTACTATCGCATGGCAAGCGGTACCGGAGTGCCAATCTAGAACAAAAAGGGTTCTCAACAGTTTTTACCCCCAAGCCATAAGACTACTTAACAGGTAATAAAATGGCTACCCAGTCTATTTGCATTGTGTGCCCCCCCAAACCCCTCTTTTTACGCTGCTGCTACTCTCTGTTTATCATATATGCATAGTCACTTTAACTATACATTCGTGTACATACTACCTCAATCAGCCTGACTAACRGGTGTCTMTATGTAGCCTCGCTACTTTTATAGCCTCACTACTGTATATAGCCTGTCTTTTTACTGTTGTTTTATTTCTTTACCTACCTATTGTTCACATAATACCTTTTTTGCACTATTGGTTAGAGCCTGTAAGTAAGCATTTCACTGTAAGGTTGTATTCGGCGCACGTGACAAACTTTGATTTTGATTTGATTTGATCTGTTTTCTTTGTACTTGTACTGTGGAAAGCAGAAAWTGACCCAAATAGCAAAGTCATGTGATTTAAGATCTGGAAAAAAAGAAGAAGTGGAAGATATTGACCAATACTGGGCATGTGTTGATCAGTGGGAGGACAAGCATCCTTCATGGGAAAACAGTAAGTCTGTCAGGATGACAGCAGAAACGCCTGAATAATATGCCTCTTCTCAAGTCTTCTCTGRCTTCATATGACATGTTATGAGCAGTTTTGTATGTGATTTTACACCATTCTAACGTGCTTGATGAAGTTAACKAACTGAAAATCATCTTCATAAATAATATTTGATTAGTTGATCATCATCAACATAAACAGTGACAGCCCCCCACTGACTCTTTCAGATMTATAATATTCTTCTAATGTAAATGATTCTAATAGAAAAGTATTCTGCAAAATAAAATTATTTTGATAAAGAAGGTAGGACGAGGTATCTGTGCACTTTTAATGGAGCTACTACTATAGGATATTTGAGTGACAGAATGGAGGTTATCAAATTAACTTCAGGCCTCAGCACTCTAATCTTCCATTCTGTACTATTGTTATTCTACCAAGGGGTGGGTGGAGGAGGGAACTCAAGTAACGTAATAGCCTTCAGGCGTAGCGACATTCTTATGGTCAAACTGACGATTCCAGGCTGAAAGAAGTTCCCGCTATCGCAATATGACCAAAATATTTGACATGTAGGCCAGTTTAGCTTTGACGTCTTACAGACCAAAWGCATTGTGGAAAAGGTGGTTCCTGTTTAAACTTCCTCATAATAGCACCTCTTCATCGCTTGAAGACAGCCTGTTCTGATGTATTTTGACAGAACTTGAGAAGACTGGGAAGTGTGCGGACGATGTCGGCCGTCAGGTGGAATGTTGTACTTTGGTTATGTTTATACTGTGGCGGCACCTTTGCGCAAACAGCCTCGCGAGAAGGTAAGTCATTCATACAGGTGTTCAAGATGACGTCCGAATGATATACGTTGTTGTGTATACGTTGACTAGCCACACAAATAGTCTGTACTCTATATTTGATAATATTTTCAGATTAACAATAGTTTTCTTTTCAATTCTCCTGGTAGCAATATGCTACTGTATTGTACATTACACTGCTAAAATGAACCAAATCATACTTGTATTTATAAAAAAAAATTAATAGAAGAGAAAGTTTTGTATAATGTAAATAGACTGCCACTGTCTGTGCACTTTACAGTATTTACATTTCATGCCAGAACACCATATTATTTGAGAGCTGCAATAAGCTTACATTATGGGTCAAATAAACCACTTTTACTTCCAATCCTCTCCCTTCGTTCCCCGCCTCTGTCCCCTCTCTCCTCTTCCTTTCAGTGGAGCTCTTCAACTCAGTCAAACAGGCCAGTCTGAAATGGACATCTTATCCAAACTCCAAAGCAGTAAGTAYGATGGCTACCCATTCTGCTCTCTCTGTCTAGCAGAAACACTAGATGCTGTGGAGGTTTAGACCAGTTACTTTATAGATCATTCATGAAATACATTTTTGMCCGGTTTCCCTGACACACGAGAATCTCTGTTGAAGATGCTTTTTAGTCCATTACTTGGTTAAATCTGTATGAGGGAAACTGSCCCCTGGTGCTTTTGGCCCTGTCCTACAGTAGGCCTATGGCTGTATGCCTAATAACATACTGTATCATCCTCTCCTGTCACTACAGTGGAGTGAGAAATTACTGAAGATGGGTTCAGAGACCCAAGTCCCAGTCTATCAAGCCTGCGCTGTCAACAACAAACCCAGTTCAAGATCACTACTGACTAATTGGATTGCACGGAAGGATGCCCTGCACCTGCTATTGGACCTACAATTCGCCCAGGAAGAGGAGTCATCATCCAATAAGCTGAGTCCACTCCAGGTCCACCTTCTGGAATCAGACTCTCCACTGTCCAAATTTAGTGAATCCCAGAATCCCCTCAATCTAAAAACTTCTCTGACTTTCAGCACCACAACAGAAGTGCATCGGATCAAGGAGTACCTTAAAAACAGCCTGGAATTAGTGTTAAACACTGAGCCTCTCTCACACGACGGCTTCCATCTTGGATTCACCTACTCAGGGCGCTGCATCTTCCTATCCTCAGTCAGGCTGTACTACAGGAGATGTCCTCGTTTGGTCAGCCACCTGGTTGGGTTTGAGGGAGCGTCTGCAGGAGCGGGGTCATTGACAGGGTCCTGTGTTGAAGGCACCGTGAGGGTAGAGGGGCAGGTGGAGCCCCCTCAGAGGGAGTGCCAGGTGAATGGGGAGTGGGGTCCACTGCAAGGTGGGTGCACCTGCGCCCCGGGTCACCAGGAAAAGGTGGACTCTTGTGAAGGTATGTGAAGACCAACCCGAAACACACCACTATGATGAGTTTGACTCTAGTAGATACACAGTATATTTTTTGGGCCAGGAGTTTTTCCAGGTCAGCTCGCAAAGTCGGGAAAAGCTCCTGGCCCCATGCATCTTATAAGGGCTAGCCGTCTATCTGTGTAGTAGCCTTGACAGATTTATTTGGGTTTCTTCCAACAGCCTGTAGAGTTGGATACTACAAGGCAGCCAATGAGAGTGGGGGTTGTCGCTCGTGTCCACCCAACAGGAAGACGGACAGGGAGGGTGCAGAAGGGTGTGACTGTCGTCAGGGGTACTTCAGCCTCCCGGGTGACCCGCATGTCATGGGGTGCACACGTAAGACACTCCGACGAGTTCCMCAAACCACATAATTTTTGTAATTTCGCAGAAGTATCAAAAATCYAAGATTTATGGATGAGTTGTGTAGAATGTAGTAAATAGTTCAACAACTTGCTTCAACTGAATAAGGATGTGCCATATTGGAGAAGTCAGAGAGGGTCATTCATGAATCTTAACGACAATGGGAAATGTTTGTAGGTGATAACCAGGTTTCTTTCATTTCCTAATTTTCTTATGTTCCAATATCTCGAGCTGTTTGGCATTTAGTATTTCTCTTCCACAGGARCACCCTCTGCTCCTGTAAATGTAACAGTCCAGCGCCTCAATGACTCAATACTGACTCTGCTTTGGGACCCTCCCATTGACCTGGGGGGGAGGCAGGAAGTGATGTATGACGTGGAATGCTCAGAGAGAGAGGGAGGGACTGATGGTCAGTGGGCAGTGTGTGGGGAGGCGGTCATCTTTCTCCCTGCCTCAGCGGGACTGACCGTCACTGCAGTCAACCTCACAAGGGTCAGCCCATGGTCGGACTACCGGCTGTCGGTCCGGGCAAGAAATGACGTGTCATTCCACCAGGGGGCAGCAGCAGCGTCATCAACAGCACCCATAATCATTCATAGATGTGAGTCTGTCTTGATGTCTGTCATTACTACTACCTCATTCTAACACAGCTGTAGCTGCTGCTGCTGATACAACGGTTGGGTCTAATCCTGAATGCTGATTGGTTAAAACTAAGGAAGAACGTGTGAGTCATGATCAAGATAAGAATTGTACCATCCTACTGTGATCATACTCTTATCATATCATAACATTTCATAGTGAGTTTGGATGATGTCATCACATTTGGCATCGCTGTTACGGTATACTAACAAAACCGAAACGGCTGATGCTAACAACGCTGCTTAAAGATAATCATGACTCAGAGCACTAACCTCGGCTGTTAAAAGCCTCACTGTGCCGATGCACACATGTGCAAGGTTATGGATAATATATACAGCTCATTTCCTTTTGATGTAGAAGGACATGGAATGTCAGGACAGATATGAATCCAACCCACTTCAAATGATGTGAAGATACCCGTCTGTCTACAGGGAAATCTTTAGTGATAAACACCCCTGGTCCCATCCCCCTGGATCCCCACCACTCCCATGTGGAGGGTCCCTCTCCCTGGGTGATCATAGGAGCTGTACTGGGAATCCTTCTGCTGTTGATTATGGTCCCTGCTGCTGTTTATTCTCTGCGGCGCAAATACACCAAGCTCAGGTAAATACACCAAGCTCAGGTAAATACACCAAGCTCAGGTAAATACACCAAGCTCAGGTAAATACACCAAGCTCAGGTNCAAGCTCAGGTAAATACACCAAGCTCAGGTAAATACACCAAGCTCAGGTAAATACACCAAGCTCAGGTAAATACACCAAGCTCAGGTAAATACACGTAGCTCAGGTAAATACACGTAGCTCAGGTAAATACACCAAGCTCAGGTAAATACACCAAGCTCAGGTAAATACACATAACTCAGGCAAACCAGAATACCCACCTGGTGACCAGAGGCTGGTGGGAGGGGCTATAGGAGGACGGGCTCATTGTAATGTCTAAAATGGAATTATTGGAACCACATCAAACATATGGAAATCACGTTTGACTCTGTTGCAAAAATTCCATTCCAGCCATTACAATGAGCCCGTCCTCCTATAGCCCCTCCCACCAGCCTCCTCTGATGGGGACAGAGCCTTTTTGATCTAGCTTGGATGTAGAGGTTCATATATATATTTATTTATTTATTTTCCAGTCAAGACCAGGAGGTGGAACTGCTGCCTTCTCACACAGGTGTGACCTATGGTCGTAATGAGGGCTCACACGCTGCCCCTCAGGAAGTCAACAGTGAGTCTGACACTGCCAAGAATTCACTATAAACAGTAGACACAGTATTTGACTCAGATAGACAGGACTGTCAGATTAACTATGTAGATAACAGTGTTGTGTCCCCATTTGACTCTCCCTTCATTCTCCCCCCCCCCCCCCTCTCCTTTCTCTCGTCTCCTATAGTGGTGGTGGTACCTGGTGTGGTTCAGTTGCTGGAGAGTGTTGGTGACAAACTACTTACCAGTCTGAGGGATGTCCTGGTGGACAGGAACCAGCTGACCCTGGGAAAGGAGCTGGGAGCTGGTCAGTCAAAGAGACTTATCATATAACATTCTATTCTAGTTGCAGCCTGCTTTTCTATTCTATCCTGATAATGAAGCATGTTCCGGTGAATTCTAATGTGTTTTGCCTGTACCTCCAGGAGAGTTTGGCTCTGTCTACGAGGGGATCTTTACTCCAGAGGAAGGGATGGACATCAAAGTAGCTGTCAAGACCATGAGAGGTACGCATCATTCAGGGAATTATCCGCATGTAACATGAATGGATATCTTGAAGTATCCCCATGTAAAATGAATGGATATCTTGAAATATTCCCATGTAAAATGAATGGATATCTTGAAAAATCCCCATGTAAAATGAATGGATATCTTGAAAAATCCCCATGTAAAATGAATGGATATCTTGAAATATCCCATGTAAAATGAATGGATATCTTGAAATATCCCCATGTAAAATGATAATGGATATCTTGAAATATCCCCATGTAAAATTCATGGATATCTTGAAAAATCCCCATGTAAAATGAATGGATATCTTGAAATATCCCCATGTAAAATGAATGGATATCTTGAAATATCCCCATTTAAAATGAATGGATATCTTGAAATATTCCCCATGTAACATGAATGCAGCCTATTCCTTAGTACTGTATGTCTGTAGCACAGGAGGCTGCTGAGGGGAGGACAGCCCATAATAATGGCTGAATGGAATGTTATCAAACACATGGGAACCGATATTTTTGATACCATTCTATTTATTCCATTCCAGCCATTAATGAGCCCGCCCTCACCTGTGGTTTATACAGCTTATACTGTATGTTTTCTCCCTGTGTGGCTTCAGTTGGACTCCACAGGCAGGAGGACTTAGAGTCGTTTCTGAAGGAAGCAGAGATCATGCAGCACTTTGACCATATCAACGTTGTCAAACTTCTTGGTAATTCTGCCCTACTAGCTCACCTTACTCTGTAACGTATTTCAATATCACTCAACATTCCATTCATCCTTCAAATTCTTGTTGCAGTATTGGCATCCTCTGAAAGTATCTGTGTTTGTCCTGCAGGGGTCACTTTGGAGCAGGATTCTCCTTTGCCAGTCCCTCTGGTGATTCTACCCTTCATGAAGCATGGAGACCTGCGCCGGTTCCTCATCGCTACCCGCTACGGGGATATTCCCATGGTGAGAGACACACACGCACACCCACACACAAAGAGGCATAGACACAAGGACGCACATCACACGTGCACGGTCTCTGACTAATATGTATAATCTAAATGAATACCTCTTCCCTCCTCACAGTTTGTGCCTCACCAGAGTCTTCTGCGCTTCATGGTTGACATTGCAGCAGGGATGGAGTATCTGAGTTCACATGGCTTTTTGCACAGGGACCTGGCTGCACGCAACTGCATGTAAGTCCACCAGGGGGTGCCAGTCAATCAGAGTGTACTTACACGGGAGTCTCAGATAAGGAAGACCGCATCTATGTCACAGGAGGTCGGTGGCACCTTAATTGGGGAGGACGGGCTCGTGTTAATGGATGGAGTGGAATTGTATCAAATACATCAAACGCATGTGTTTGATGCCATTCCATTTGCTCCATTCTAGCCATTATTATGAGCCGTCCTCCCCTCAGCAGCCTCCATTGATCTATGTCCACACCATTGGTATTCAGCTAAGGGAATATATTATGATGAAACCTACCAACATGTTCAATGAGGATGGGTAAGGTTCTTCCAGGCCTTCGAGGACATTGTACCAAGCCGCAGACTGATATCAGGATAGTGGGATGGATACACCAGTTGGTAAATCAATTGAAACAAAGCCTTGTCACAGTGAATATGCCTACAGATCATCATGCAGTAGTAAACATGTTTTCTTTGTAGCTGTAAGTACATATTATTAAATAGTTTAGAACGTAGTTGACTACCAGTCAGACTTGCTGTGTTTGTATCTGTGTGTGTCTGCGCTCGTGTGTCCGTCTTTCCCAGGTTGGGGGATGATGTGTGTGTGTGTGTGTGTGTGTGTATTTTCCAGGTTGGGGGATGATGATGTGGTGTGTGTGTGGTGTGTGTGTGTGTGTGTGTGTGTGTGTGTGTGTGTGGTGTGTGTGTGTGTGTGTGTGTGTGTGTGTGTGTGTGTGTGTGTGTGTGTGTGTGTGTGTGTGTGTGTGTGTGTGTGTGTCTTTTCCAGGTTGGGGGATGATGTGTGTTTGTGTGTGTGTGCGTGTGTGTGTGTCTTTTACAGGTTGGGGGATGATGTGTGTGTGTGTCTTTTCCAGGTTGGGGGATGACTTGCACGTGTGTGTGGCTGACTTCGGCCTCTCCAAGAAGACATACAGCAACAACTATACAGACAGACAGTGATTATCCGAATGCCGGTCAAGTGGATGGCCATAGAGAGCCTATCAGAGTCCATCTTTACTAGCAAGAGTGATGTGGTAAGTCACACATGACTAAGAGATGACTGGCATGACATCTGACTGACCATCACTTGGACCAGCAGTGTGAGCTGACCCTGTGACCTGACCAGGACAAATTCTGTATGCTACTCATTACTGAAGCTAGCAGAGGGTGATCATAAAGATGGCTATAAATAACTGGCTGTTATGTCAATGCATGTTTAAATTGAAGAAAGTGTGTGTGTGTGTGTGTGTGTGTGTGTGTGTGTGTGTGTGTGTGTGTGTGTGTGTGTGTGTGTGTGTGTGTGTGTGTGTGTGTGTGTGTGTGTGTGGGTGTGTGTGTGGTGTGTGTGTGTGTGTGCACCTTTACTACAGTGGTCATTTGCAGTCACCATGTGGGAGATAGTGTCCAGGGGAAGGACACCGTATCCTGGGGTCCACAACCATGAGCTCCTGGAGCTGCTGAACGCTGGACACAGACTCAAGCTTCCTGAGTGTGATGACAAACTGTGAGTCCTCACTTTATTCTTGTCTAGTTTAGTAGTATGACCTCACTTGTTATGGAATCAGTGGGGGAATGTAGCTCAATAAATGTTCACAAGAACTGATGCTAGTTTTGTGAACGTAGATATGGTAACCAGTAGCCACTGTTTAAAATGTAATGTGTGAGTGCAATAATTAATTGAATTTGAATGTGTAGCTGTATTTAGTGAAAACTTCAGTTTACAGATTCACACAGAGTTGTTGACAACTTGGGCCACGTTTGAACCCCACTGGGCAAAAKCTGGTTGAATKAATGTTGTTTCCACGTCATTTCAGACAAAATCTGTAATATGATGACGTTGAATCAAAGTGGAAAACTGATTGGATTTCCAAAAAGTCATCAACGTAAGGGAATTTTGTATTTTTTTACCCAACTTTTAACCTACATCCAATGACAGGGTGACATTTTGGAGAATTTCACGTTGAATTCACGTTATTTGACAACTCAACCTAATGTAAATCACAGCCAGTGGTGTAAAAAGTACTCAATTGTCAAGTACTCAAAGATACCTTAATAGAAAATGCCTCAAGTAAAAGTGAAAGTCACTCAGTAAAATACTACTTGAGTAAAAGTCTAAAAGTATCTGGTTTTAAATGTACTTAAGTACAGATGTGGAAAAAGTACTAAATTGTCATACTTGAGTAAAAGTATAAAGTAAAAGTAAATGCTATACATCAAATTCCTTTTATTAAGCAAACCAGATGGCATGATGTTCTTGTTTTTTAAATGTACGGACAGCCAGGGACACACTCCAACACTCAGACATTATTTACAAATGCAGTATGTGTTTAGTGAGTTCTCCAGATCAGAGGCAGTAGGGTTGACAACACGTTATATTAATAGGTACGTGAATTGGACCATATTGCTGCCCTGCCTGAGCATTCAAAATGTAACAAGTACTTTTGGGTGCCAGTGAAAATATATGGAGTAAAAAGTACATATTTTCTTCAGGAATGTAGTGGAGTAAAAGTAAAGTAAAGTACAGATACCCCCAAAAACGACTTAAGTAGTACTTTAAAGTATTTTTTACTGAAGTACTTTACACCACTGATCAAAGCTAGATGTTGAACTGATGTCTGTGSCCAGTGGGACATAAAGTGCGCCTGGTTTCTCCCCAAATATTTATTGTCTAGCTTCTGGACCTCCCCTGTAGTTCTGTAGCTCTATCTAATTGAATCAACGTGAGCCTTATGGGCACGACAGGCTGTAACTGAGAGTTGGGCAACATGGAGCATGTCCACAGAGGTGATATTGTCTGTGTAATTAATTATATGTTAACCCTGCCTCTCCCTCTCAATCCATCTTCCTTCCTCTCTCTGATACGGGGTCTCACTTTTCCTTTGTTCTCTCTCCATCCCTCTCTCTCTCAATCCATCTTCTTCTCCCCTTCTCTCTTCCTTTCTGCGCTGTCTGACTTATTCCTCTCTCTCCCTCTTCCTCTCTCTCTCTCTCCCTCTCTACCTCCCTCTCTCTCTCTCCCTCATCTCACTCAATTTCGTGAGATGAGGGAGAGAGAGTAGATATATATATATATATATGCACTGTATATCTACTCATCTCTCTCCCTGCACCTCTCATCTCCCCACTAGTTATGAGGTGATGCTGAGTTGTTGGCACAGGGAGCCGGGACACAGGCCTGGTTTCAGGGAGCTGGGGGAGACGCTCAAAGCCCTTCTGTTTGAGCTGCCCCCGCTGGAGGCCAGCCAGGAGGCCCACTACATCAACCAGGGCCTGGAGGCTGCCACTCACATTCCGTGGGTTGCCGATGGATATGACAACTCCGGTTTCGAGGAGGGCGCAGTGGGGAACGTGTACCTGCCCACCCCTGTGGGGGCTGGGGCTAATGCTAAACCACCCAAGAACGATGAGGAAGGATATCTGTTGTGTATGAAAACTGAGTCTGCTGTGTAGACTGTGGATTAGGAAGGGATTGTGGGTGTTTTATAGATGATATTTGTGAAAGAGACTCTGCTTTTTAAAAGCGTTCTCTGGTGTTTTTGTGTTTCAGTCAGTTTGGTGTTTTATGTTCTGTCAGCTACGGTTACGGAATGTATTTACTGTCTCTTATACACATCTAGATGTGTATAAGAGACAGGTGTGTGTGTGTGTGTGTGACAGATTGCTGGGCATTACCTTCTCTACTGACGATTGGTGTGCCACAATGTTTCTCCAACTCCTGTAAATAATGTTTGATAATCAATTATATGTATTTTTTTATAATGAACATTGTTTTAGGGATGATCTTTGAAACCCATAACTACATAAAAGCATTAAATTTTTCCATTGAATTCAAATTTGCATGAAGAAAGAGTGATATTGTGCAAGAATAGTGTGATGTGTCACCAAAGACAGTACAGTATGAACATAAGCTAAACCTGCTTCTCCAACAGAAATCCCTGATCACACTTGTATGCGATCTCATGGCAACGTTGGTTTGCAATGCGCATGCGTAGGGTACGTCATCGGGTTTAACAGTCGTCTCGAGCAGAACTGCGCATGTGCAGGCCGTCAAATCAAAGGCACTCCGTTATAAAGTTGTTTTTCACGAAAATGTAAACGTGTCAGTTTGTCACTTAAGCTAGGTTGGAGTAATAACATGTTCAACTACTTAAGACATTGGCTCTGATCTAGGTTGTGCCTTAAGATTTCGAAAAAGTAACAACCAAGGAATATATTTTCACTTTTCTCATTGACTTCTCAAACCCCGGCCGGTCGGTTTCGCAAGCGTTCGCAGCAGTCTCGCGATGTTGCGCCTTTGGGCTAAGAAACTCTGCGGTGTCACCATGTCCAGGTATGGTGTATTTATGACAATTGGGAACTCGAAAAGAAACGAGGTCAAATCATGACGTCAGTGATCTTTAGGTCGGAAAGTCGGAGTTCTCTAGAAAAAGATTCGAGTTCCCATTTTGGAATACCGAGTTGGAGCAAATTTTTTCGAGTTCCCAGTTGTCTTGAACGCACTAAAGTCGGAGATTTCCGAGTTCCTAGTTGTTTTGAACGCGACAGTAGACTTTGAACTACAACTCCCATCATCAGACCCTTTCTAGATTTGTCTGTAGTGCCACGTCATATCGATGTCACTGCCGCACCTGCGCAGCCATCTTGTACTTCGAGCGAGGAGCGTACACAGAAAGAAATCAAAAGGATCAAATAAACCTGTCAAATCAGAAGAAAATAGGAATGTCGCTAAACGTTATATAGCCCCATAACGATTAGACACCCAAGAAGGAAAAGGTTAGGTAAACAAGACGGTGAAATAGACATTCAAGTGCTTCGGATATCGAGACCGACAAGTCATCTTTTGCTTGTGAGTGAGAGGAGGAAGGGACAGTCAAATCGCCGAAAGAAAAACACATCCCGAACGTCAGTCAAATCATGAATCCAGAATAGTGAGTAGACCCGCCGCCCTGAGAACCACCAATATGTTTTACTGTAATGGTACATGAATAATCAAACAAGCTATTGTTTGGCGCGGGCAGTTCCATAACATTTGAGTTTCGAGCGGTATGTAGCTATTCAGCTAGCTAGCGTCAGCTGATCTCTTTCCCGTGCCAGCCAACGTTAGCTAGCATAATGTTTTACATACACATAGCTAGCTAGCTATCACGCCATTGATATACGCATTGTCAATAAATAAAACTAGCTTGCTTMCTTGTGCCTCAAACATCTGTCACTTGTGTGTGGCCCTGAAATGCTCGGTGCGGTGGCGACCGGAGAATTAGGACGTTGTGCTTGAACGTCACACCGGTGCAGTAGTTACAGTAGAATGTRTTGCTTTGTCAGAAACACACACGCACCCACAGTTCTGTAAAGGCGCTTTGTTCTTTGTCTCTAGCTGCAACGTAATGTAGCTAACTAGCTAATAATAACTATGTTAATGTTCGGGCCAAAACTTAGGTGCTTCTGAATCTGAGTATATCGGCTTGAGGAGACGAGATCTGCTCTGACGCACAGGATCCTTCAATTCAAAGTGCCATTGACCAGCTGTGCAAACGTTATGTCAATTCCTTTCGGTACTCACAAGAATATGCAATTTCGCCGAACAACTATCGTCATRACTGCGCTTACCAACGTTATGTACTTAAAAAAAAGGTCTAAATAAAACCAATATTCTTTCGCGATACTGTAGTGCTGCTGGATCAGTCGACCAGTGCGCGGCAGTAATGAGTGA
Organism: Salvelinus sp. IW2-2015; assembly: GCF_002910315.2. NCBI lineage: Eukaryota > Metazoa > Chordata > Actinopteri > Salmoniformes > Salmonidae > Salvelinus > Salvelinus sp. IW2-2015. Next base: position 34,086,896 of record NC_036840.1, read on the forward strand.
TTTTTATCGGAGATGCTGAAGGGAGAAGGAGCCTAGTAAGGAGACCAGGGTGTGGGTTTGTCAAAAGCGCTCTGCTATAGATTAGACCAGGGATTGGGCAATTTTGATGGGGGTGGGGGCCACAAAAAACGGAACTCATCATGAGGGGCCAGTGGCTCATGGGTCTGCATACCCACATTGATACCCCCCACCTTGCAGGCAAAACATTTTAGCAGCCCCCCTCTTGACAGTGAAGAGAACATTTACATTTTAAAGTTCATTTCCTGCAATTCTACACATTTTGCCATAGGGTGGAGGCAAATGTTTGCAGTTTTTAATATGATAACTGATGATCAATTGGTTTAGATAGTTGGCCGCTAGACTAATTTACCAATCTATAAAATGTTAGCTGACAGGGGCTAATTGAGTGACTGCTGATTCGCATTACATACACCCACTCCTTTCGAAACACCCACTCGCCCATACTCTGGTCGCCATACTTGGCTGAAGGTGGATTTGGGAGTACATACCGTGCYTAATGGCAGTAATGATGATAGTTGCTTAGCATAATATTAAACATTTAGTTCTGTGTACAGCCAGAAGCTAAATGCCCTATGCAGAAGTAGTTGCTTGAACACATTAATATTGGTATCACCATAATGTGATAATTTCTTGCCTCAGGAATCTTTCTCCGCACTTTCTCTATATTGGGCCTAAGCCTACAATCCTAAGCTATCCTAAGTAGTGTTGCAAAGTATACTGGTACCACCGCAATATCACGGTACCAAAACATAATTCAACTTATGATACCAACATTTTAGAGTACCGTTTCATATGATACTACCACATTTTTCAGCCCTACCGATCGAAAGAACCTGCTGGCGRCTGTTATAAGATGTTTATAAAGTCCTTTTTGTTTATAAATTCAGTTGAATTTAAGAAAAAGCCAATGGTCTCCTTGTATGCGCAGGTCCAATAATATCCATTTCACTTTCACGCGCATATCACGTGTGGCAGCTGTAATCATCGAGCTACATCCTCTACCAGCCCTCACTCACCTGTTTCTCTCCATCCGCTCTTCATGCGTATCTATTTTTCCATCAGTTTTTAAAATATKATTTAGCCGTGATGGCGAGCGGGTATGCAGACCCTGATGAGTCTTCTGTTAGAGTTGTACATTTGTTACATTGGGAGCAGCGCGCAGTGTGCAATGTTGATACATTGTATAATTTCATCGCCTGTTATAACCAAGAGCACAGACCAGCCTGTGTAGACTTTGCAAGTTCACTGTCATGCAGCRTCTGAGTGCCTGAGAGGGAAACTGGAGCACCGTTCGCGACAGGCATGCTTGCACCTTTACAGCAAAGAAACCGCTTGTCTCTAGCCTAAACGCTTAAAATATGACCCATATTACCAGAGGTCTTGTCTCTAGCCTAAACGCTTAAAATATGACCCATATTACCTATCGGGATTAGCACACATTTTATATCATTTCACAAACCATGTCGCAGGCCCTTTTAAACTAATCCTGGGTCGTCAATTATTGGTTTGATAACAAACAACGTTGTTCAGTCACTGCTACTCTTGAGATGTGCTTCAAAAAGTAGGATTCATATAGCCCTAATAACTATATCAAAAATCAATTTCTTACAAGTGCTCTTTAAATTCTGTTTGGTTCCTAACGTCTTAAAAGTTGGGAGCAGTGTGTGTGTATTTGCGGGAGAGAGAGAGTGGTGTGTGTTTATGAGCGAGGGAGACCAGGGAGAGTGTGAGGAACGGAGGGAAAGTGTGTGTGTCTGTTAACTGAAGGGTAAAGAAGGTTTCATGTAGTGTTTTCCCCTTACTGCTACAATAACATGTAGATCATTATGCATGTATACTGAATGAAAATATAAACACAACAATTTCAAAGATTTTACTTAGTTCCAGTTCATAAAAGGAAATCAGTCCAATGAAATACATTAATTAGGCCCTAATCTATGGATTTCACATAACTGGGCAGTGGCCATGAGAGGGCATAGGCCTACCCATTTGGGAGCCAGGCCCAGCTAATCAGAGTGAGTTTTTCCCCACAAAAGGGCTTTATTACAGAACAAAATACTTCTCAGCAACCCCCCCTCCTCAGACGATCCCACAGGCGAAGAAGTGGAGGTCCTGGTCTGGCGTGATCACATGTGGCTGCGGTTGTGAGGCCAGTTTGATGTACTGCCTAGTTCTCTAAAATGACATTGGAGGCGGATTATGGTAGAGAAATGAGCATTCAATTCTCTGGCAACAGCTCTGTTGGACATGCCTGCAGTCAGCATGCCATTTGCACGCTCCCTCAACTTGAGACATCTGGGGTGTTGTGTGACACAACTGCACATTATAGTTGCCTTTTATTGCCCCCAGCACAAGGTGCACCTGTGTAATGATCATGCTGTTTAATCAGCTTCTAGATACGCCACACCGGTCAGGTAGATGGATTATCTTGGCAAAGGAGAAATGCTCACTAACAGGGATGTAAACAAATTTGTGCACAAGATTTGAAAGAAATAAGATTTTTGTGTGTATGGATCATGTCTGGGAATTTTTATTTCAGCTCATGAAACATGGGACCAACACTTTACATGTTGCGATTTATATTTTTGTTCAGTATATATTCCTTCCTCCCATTCCTCCAGCCAAATCACAGGTAGGCCTTTGCAAATATGAGCAAAGCAGCCATTCTATGCAGTATTTTATTATACACCGAACGGTGTGAAGTTAAATRCAATGTGTTGTATTGAGTGAGAAGTGTTAATTTTAGTGACAGGTTTTTGCGTAGCACATGCGTAAAACGTTTAGAAAACGGAAACAACCGCCCGTGGTATTACGATACTACTCTGTATCATAACGTTAGTAAAACTTTGGTACTGTGACAACACTAATCCTAAATAGAAGAAATGGATGCAACTTCACATCAGTAGTAGGGCTTATTACTGGAGTCAAGTAGCAACAGTGTTTAGAACGTCTAGTCTTTGGTCTGATCTCGGATGCTTTCATTTCAGTGACTACCTGTTCAAGCTCCTCCTTATTGGTGACTCTGGTGTGGGAAAGTCCTGTCTTCTGCTCCGCTTTGCTGTAAGTATACTCACTGTATAGACTATTACTGTTCACAGCTATTTAGTAAGTGGTGTTCTGGTGCCTTCTGTCAAAAATGCAGGTTCCTGGATCTGTCTAACTGTTCTCTCTTCCCTCCAGGATGACACCTACACAGAGAGCTACATCAGCACCATCGGTGTAGACTTCAAGATCCGCACCATCGAGCTGGACGGCAAGACCATCAAACTACAGATTGTGAGTAGTTCTGTGACACAACAAACACTCTACCAACACCACTCTCCAAACACCTCTACCACTACCAACACCATTTCCACTACCACACCTCTACCATTTACCAACACCTCTACACGACTACCCACTACCAACACCACCCACCTTTACCACTACCACCACTCTACCACTACCAACACCTCTACCAACACCTTACCAACACATCTTACCCTCACCACCTCTACCATTACAACCCTACTCTTACCACCAACTCTACCACTACAACACCTACCATACACACTCACCGACTAACCAACCTCCTACCACTACCACCACCTCTACCACTTTACCCACCACCTCTACCACACCACCACCTCTACACGACTACAACACCTCACTACCACACACTACCCTAACCACTACCACCACCTCTACCACTTACAACACCTTACCACTACCAACACCTTACCCATACCAACACTCTAACTCACAACCTACCAACACTCTAGCTCTACCACTCCACACCTCCATACCACACTCTCCAACACCTACCACCCTACCAACACCTCTACCATCTACCAACACTCTCCAACCAACACTCTCTAACCACTTACAAACACCTAACTACCAACACCCTAACTCAACATCTCACTCTACCAAACACACTCTACCATACCAACACACTCTACCACTACCAACACCTCTACCACTACCACACCTCTACCAACTACCCCCAACCACACCCTACACTACACAACACGTCACCACTACAACACCTCTACCACTTACACTCAAACTCACCCTCTCCACTTACCAACAACCTTCTTACCTCTACCAACACCTCTACTCTACCAACACCTCTACCGCTACCATCACCGCTACCACGCATTACCGCTCACACCACTCTACCACTACATCCACTCACCACTCTACTACCACCACCACTACCAAAGCACCTCTATAACCACCACTACTACCACACCAACCTCATACTACCACTGCTCCAACACCACCACTCTACCACTACCAAACCTTCTACCACTTCCAACAACACCACCTCTAACACCTACACACCATCTACCAACACACCTACCACATTCACACCACTACCAATCACCTCTACCACTACCAACACCAGCACCACTACCAACACTCTACCACTACACCACCACTTACCAACACTCTCCCACTACCAACCACCACTACAACACCTCTCCCACGTTACCAACACCCTCTACTGCTCAACTCTACCATACAACACCTTACCACTACCAACACCTCTACCACTAACCAACACCAACACTCTACTACCACTACCCAACACCTCCACCCACTACCACTAACCACACACACCTCTGATACTACACTACCCACACCCACACCTACTACACTACTACACCTAACTCTACACACTATAACACTACTCACACTTACTACCACACTAACAACTACCACCACCTTCACTTTACCACACCTCAACACACCAACCTCTACTACACTACTCACACACACCTCCACCACTACCAACACTACCACCAACTACCAAACACCACACTCCACACTACAACACACCACCTCTACCGACCACCTACCATACACCCACCACCTCTACACCACCCACCACACACTCAACACCTACCACACTACACACTACCAACACCTCCACCACTACCAACACCGCCACACCCTACCACTCCTACCACACACCTCTTACACCACTACACACACACCTCTACTCACCCAACACCTCACCACACCTCTACCACCACCCACTCTACCACAACCACACCAACCTCTTACTACCACTACCCACACCAACACCACACTCTACTTACACACCCAACACCACCACCTCTACTACACTAACACAAGCCACCTCTACTCCACTACCAACACTCTACCACTACCAACACCTCATAGCTCTACCAACACCACCGCTCTACCACTACCACACCAATCACCTCTACCACTTACCAACACTCTACCACCACCAACACCTCTTACCACCACCAACACCTCTACCACTACCAACACCTGTACACTACCAACCTGTTCTTACCCTCCAACCTTACCATACCACCCAACTTCCACCACCAACTTCCTGTACCGCTAGCAACATCACCGCTACCTACCGATTACCGCTACCAACTTTACCGCTACCACCACTACTACACACCACTCTACCAAAACACCTCTACACCAGCACACTACAACACCCCACCTCTACCAAACACACTCTCACACCATACCAACACCCACCTCTACCACACCCACTACCAACACCACCACCTCTACCATACCAACACACCTCGTACTCACCACTACTACACACGCACTCTAAACCACTACTTACCACACCACCTCTACCACCACTACAAGACCACCACCTCTACCACCACTACTACCAACACCCCTTACCAACACCACTACCACCACCACTACAACACCGACCACCTCTACCAACACCACCTTCTCCACCACTATACCAACACCACCTCTACACCACACCAACACCACCACCTTTCTACCACACCACCACTTACCTCTTACCAAACACCACACCTATAACCACTAACCAAGCACCACCACCTCTTACGACTACCATACCACCTTTCTCTAACCAGCTACCAACCACCACCTTTCTACCTACCAACACACTCTACTCCACTTACAACACCACCTCTCACCAACGCACCACTTTCTCACCAACCATTCGACCAACACCACGCATCTACCACACTACAACACACCTCTACACCACTCACCAACCCACCTCTACCCCACTACCACACACCTCTCACCACCACTCCAACACACTCTGACCACACTACCAACACACCTCTACCCACCACTACCAACACACCTCTACCATTACCAACCCACCTCTACACCACTACCAACACCCCTTACCACCACTACCACCACCCCTCTACACCTCATACCAACACCACCTCTCCAATATACAACACCACCTCTACCACACTCCTAACACCACCTCTCCCAAGCACCACCTTACCACCACTATCAAACCCACCACACCTCTTACCACCACTGCCAAACCACACCACCTCATACACCACTAACCACACCACCACCTCTATACACCACTACCAACACCACACCTCTACACCACTACCAGACCACCATACCAAGACCACCCTACCAAGACCACCATACCAACACCACCACCTCACCCCTCTACACTTACCACACCACCTCTACTACCAACCCACCTCTACTACCACACCCCTCTGATACAACACCACCTTACTGACACACCCCACCCACCTTACCCTACCATTCACCATCACCCCTCTACTACCTACTACCACCACCACCGACTAACACCAACCTCTACCACACCACCTCTACCACCACTGACTACCCAACACACCTCTACCACCATATACCACACCACCTCTTCTACCACTACCACACCCCACCTCTACAACACCACCCCTCTACAACACCACCACCTCTCCACCACCACCAACCTCTTACCAACACCACACCTCGTACCAACACCACCACCTCTACCAACACCGACACCTCTACCACTACCAACACCCCACCTTCTACCACTACCACAGCCACCACCTCTACCACTCAACACACACCACCTCTTACCACTAGCCAAACACCAACCACCTCTACACTACCACACCACACCTCTACCACTACCAACACCGACCTCTACTCATCCACTACCCAACACACCACCTCTACCCTACCCCACCTCTACCACTACGCAACACCACCTCTACTACCACTACCAACACCACCCAACCTCTACACTACCAACCCACCTCTACCACTACCAACACCGTCTACCACTACCACTACCACCACTTACACTACCAACACACCACCTCTACCACTTTTACCACACCACCACCACTACAACGCCACCACCTCTACCAACACCACCACCTCTACCACCACTACTATACCACCCCACCACTACCCACTACAACACACTACCACTCCAACACCATACCACCTCTGACTACACCGTCTTACTACCACCACACACGTACCCGTCTCTACCACCACCACTACCAAACACCACCTCTACCTACCACCACCTCTCCACTACACACCGTCTACCTCTACCAACACCACCACCTCTACCAACACCCACTCTACCACTACACCCCTCTTACCACCACCTCTACCACTCACCAACACCATACCAACACCTCTTACCACTACCAAACACCGTAAATACCACTTACCACACCTTCCTACCACTACCAACACCTCTACCTCTACCAAACACCACCTCCGCACTACCACACCTCTTACCACCACCTCTTACCCACTCCAACACCACTACCAACACCACTGACCACTTCAACACCTCTACCACTACACACCTCTACCATACAACACCTCGTCCACTACCAACACCTCTACCACTACCAACACTCTACCGACTACCCAACACCTCTAACCACTTACCAACCCCTCCACAACTAAAACAACTCTACCTACCACCACATACAACACCTCTTACCTAACTACCAACACCTCATACCACCAACCAACACCATCTACCACTACCACACCTCTACCACTACCACCACCACCCTACTACCAATTACAAGATCTGCCACCTCTCCACTACCAACACCTCCACCACTACCAACACCTCTCACCAGACTTACCAACACCTCTACCAACATTAAACAACACCTCCACAATCAACACCTGTCCGCTACCATTACCTGACCGCTACCACATTACCGCTACCAACATTACCGCTACCAACATTACCGCTACCGCCACTACTACCAACACCACCTCTAGCAAGCACCACCTCTACGACCACCACTACCAACACCACCTCTACCACCACCTCCACCACCACCTCTAATCCACACCAACACCACTCTAACTTAACCCTACGTACACCAACCCACCAATCTACCAACCACTTCTACCAACACATTACCGCTGACCACCAGCTACCAGACCACCAGAACAAAAATTATACCAATAAAACACATACCAACACACATAAAAAATAAAACACAAACTTAACCACACACTCTAATACCAACACGCAAACACCACCCTCATACCACCACTCTACAACCACACTCTACTACCACTAACACAACACCACTCACTACCAACAACCCCACCATCTACCACATACCCAACACCACCACCTTCTAACCACTACCAACAGCCACAAACCATCTTACCACTACCAAAACCAACCTATCTACTACACTACCAACACCACACTCTACACTCACCAACACCACCTCTACCACTACAAACACACCTCATACACACTATACCAACACACACCTTAAATAAACAACATAACAAAACACACACCACCATCATAACACACTACCAACACCACCTCTCTCCAATACAACACCACACCTCATACCACTACCAACACCACCACCTCTTTACCAACACCAACCTATTACCACCATACCAACCCCACCTCTACCACATAAACCAAACAAACAACAAAATACATAAAAAACCAACACTACCAACACCACTCTACCACTACCAACACATCCACCCTTACCAACACCACCGTCTACCACTACCAAACACAATCACGCTACCAAAATACCATAGTACGCTACATTACAGCCAATACCATAACAATTTACCGCTTACCACCACTACTACCAACCCACCTTACAAACACACACCATCTACCACCGCCAATTACCAAACACACACCACCATCTCCACTACAAACACCACCACCATCTACACTACCAATCACCACACCACCCTAACTACCACATCATACCAAACACCCACACCATCTACCAACACCACTACCAACACCGTCACACCACTACAGACACCACCTATCTACCACATACCAACCACTACCACCGCTACAATACCATGTAACCCTACCCAAACAATTAGCCGCCTACCAACACCACCTAACAACAACACACCAATAAATACCCCACCTCTCAACAACAACTTACTCAACACACTACACCCCCACCTATACAACACTCACGCACTCACTACCAACCCACCACCATCTACCACACCACCACCTCTTACACTACCAACACCACCACCTCTACCACTACCAAACCACCTCTCTACCACTACCAACACCACCAACTTACCACTACCAACACCAACCTCTACCAACACACCACCTCTACACTACACCACACCTCTACACTACCAACACCACCCTCTACCACTACCAACACCTACTACCACACCTCAACACCACCCTACTACCTAACTACCAACACCACCTCTACCAACACCACCCACCTCTACCACCACTACCAACACAACCTCTACCAACACCACCTCTACCACCACTACCAACCACCTCTACCACCTACCACCACTCCACACCACCCCACCTCTACCCCACACACCACCTCTACCACCACTACCACACCACACCTCTACCACCACTACACACCACCACCACACCACCTCACCACCACTACCAACACCACCATCTACCAACCACTCTACCACACTACCACACCACCACTTACCACCACTACCAACACCACCACCTCTACCACTACCAACACCTCTACCACATACCAACACCACCACCTTACCACCACCACCAACACCACCACTACCACCACCACTACCAACACCACCTACTCCACCACACTACCCACCACCTCTACACCTCCACACCACCCTACCCACCACACCACCTCTACACACTACCAACACCACCACCTCTACCACTACCAACACCACCACCTCTACCACTACCAACACCACACCTCTACTACCACTACCAACACCACCACCTCTACACCACTACCAACACACCACCTCTACTACCACTACCACACCACCCTCTACCACCACTACCACACCCCACCTCTACCACTACCACCACACTTACACCACTCCAACACCACCACCTTACCTACCACTACCAACACCACACCACCTCTCACCACTTCCAACACCACCACCTCTACTCACCACTACCACCACCACCACCTCTACACCACTACACACCACTACCCACCTCTACACACTACCAACACCACACTCTACTACCATACCACACCACACTCACCACTACCAACACCACCACCTCTACTACCACTACCAACACCACCACTCTACTACCACTACCACACCCACCACCTTACACACCACTACAACACCACCACCTCTACACCACTACCACACCACACCTCTTACTACCACTACCAACACCACCACCTCTACACCACTACCAACCCACACCTCTACCTACCACTTACCACACCACCACCTCTCACCACACAACACTACCACTACACACTACCACACTACCACCACACCATACACCACCACCTCTACCACTACTAACAACACCACCACTCTACCACCACTACCACACCACTCCACCACACTACCACCACTACCATACACACCACCACTACCACCACTACAACACCACCACCTTACCACCACTACCAACACCACCACCTCTACCACCACTACCAACCACCACCACCTCTACCACACCACCACTACACCCACCCTCCACCACCACCACCCCTACCACACTACCAACACCCACCACCTCTACCACCACTACCAACACCAACACCACCACCCTTCACCACTACCAACACCACCACCTCTACACCACTACCACCCCCACCCCACCACTACCAACCACCACCTACAGTGCGGACTACCACCACTGACCCCAGTTATTCGTCTGGTCGAATGTTTGGTCGATAGGCTGTTGGTCGACCAAGATTTTTTGTTGTTGTGTCGAGCAGCAGCAAATGTATCTATTTTATTATGGCACACGAGACACCTGTCCTATTCGCGCCCATCTCAGTGAACTAATCAATTGCGGAGGCACAGTCCAAGAAGGGGAGTGTGGCTGTTCCATGCACATCTCTCCAGAATGTACTCTCTCCCGCAAKTTTGTGCACATTCATTGTTTCTTAACTTCATTGTGTGAATTGTTTGCGTTTGATTGTTAGTATCTATCAATTCCCCATTTACATACGGTATCACCAGTAGTACATTTACTTTTAATTCCTTTCATTTCTAATCTACAATGTTTGTTTGGTTATGGTAATGTCTGTTAATGCATTCAATATATTATTATTCCAGTCTTTTACCGTTCTCATTGTGGAGTGGACACGTTGTTTACAGAGCGCACAACCTATGCTACATTTGTGAGAAACTTGTTTTAGTTTATTTCATTCCATTTACGAGTTTTGTCAATTTAGTTATTGTCTGTTGTTTGGAGCGCTCCTGTCCATGTTGAGTAAGGACGCYCACCTGATTACGCATAGAAGTTMGCCAATAGGCTACCGGGCATGCTCGCAAATGTAGGCATATAAATGTGTCCATTTGGGGATCTGATAGTATTTCTGATTGGCTTAATGCACCACCACTAATGACCTGTGGAGCTTCTCAAAGTAATGTTTTCTTCAGCTCTAACAGCAAGTAAACAAAGTCTGTTTTAACATCCATTGAGAATTACAATAGTTCCTCATAAATWAGGCCTACGTGATTACTTCTTATCCCAAGCGCAAATAAGGGAAAGGAAAGGAGGATACCTAGTCAGTTGTACAACTGAATGCATTCAACTGAAATGTGTCTTCCACATTTAACCTCTGTGAATCAGAGAGGTGTGAAGTAGCCTACAGCTGTGTGTCTGTCCCGAGCTCACTGGCATGGTGAAGGCCCAGAATATTTTCTACAATGTTGCAAGGAGCTTCAGGTCTGACCCAAGTTAATAGTTGATACAATGTTTTAAGTTCATTGCAGACAGGCATTTTTAGCCAATGTGATTTATATAATATTTATTTTAATCAGGATATTTTCTACCTGCAATGGGTTTATTTGTTGGTTTCATAGGCTATTTTTACATATTTGGCAATAGAAGTAACTTTTTATGTTTATCATTTTCATTTAGGTTTGGATAGAATTTTGATTAACCACATGACAATGATTTTGAGATACGAAGACATTATTATAGATGAAATGAAACTGTATAWMCATATGAAAACCATAACTGGCACGCAGATTGGTAGAAATGGTAAGATAAATGGACATTCCACATGAGACAGTTTGCAGACTCTTTGTGTAGCCTATTACCGGCAACTTCCGGAGAGTAACGACAGKATCTGGGAAAGCCAGTAGGAGCGGGAAGAGGATGGRCGGGACAGGTTAAGGTTTTTTCKCTTCTGGTTATCTGTATCTCTGGCTCCCTCCTGAGTAATTTGTGTCTTATTTCATCAAACAGCGAGCTTAAAGCATCAGACAAGCTCAATGCATATATAGTTGATTTTATTAAAACACCACCATTACTGCCACTACCAACACCACCACCACTGCCCACTCCCCCCGCCTTTATTCCAACAGTGGCACCCATTTGCTGATGTTATAAAGGCTTGACTAGATTTGATAAACGGTTCAGTAACCTAGTTATGTTGCTAAGTTTTACCTCCTGTGTTTGCTCTGTAGTTTAACGACTCGCCCTAAGGCTAAACAACAGGGACCCAGTTCTGTTCCCAACATGCCTCTTTAGATGCAAGGAGAGGAACTATAGATGTTGACCATACGTACCTAGTGCTAATCCAGATGCTTTCAGGACAGGAATGATGTGAACTTGGGTGACGACAGGCGAGTGTGTGTTTTAGTCATTTAAATGAACCTAGTCTGTTTCGTTTGTTGGCATTAAACAACTCTCTCTCTCTCTCTCCCCTCCATCTCACTTTTGTCGTTCTCCTCTCCCTCCCTCTTTCAGTGGGACACTGCTGGCCAGGAGAGGTTCCGCACCATCACCTCCAGTTACTACAGGGGCGCCCACGGCATCATCGTGGTCTATGATGTCACAGATCAGGTGGGTTATTCGTTCGGAGGCGATCTGTGCTTAGACCTAGTCCTACTGGGGTTGAACCATTCTTAATCAAATGCTCTACTTCCCAAGTCCTTTTGACATACTAAAATGTTGTTTGGCATGGACATATTAGCCCTCTACCTGTTRCTCACATGCCTGTAGGATAGGCAGTCATACACTGTCACTAATCTCACTCTGTCTTGTGTATCTCCGTCCTGCTCTGTAGGAGTCGTACAACAATGTGAAGCAGTGGCTMCAGGAGATCGACCGCTACGCCAGCGAGAACGTCAACAAGCTGCTGGTGGGGAACAAGTGTGACCTCACCACCAAGAAAGTAGTGGACTACACAACAGCCAAGGTACAGCTACCATACAACACCTACAAACCCAGATGAAATGCACTCCCAATGAGTAGTGTTTAGGAGATTTCAGGCTACACAAATCAATTATCGAATTTCTTTGTTTTGAGRGCTCAATATCTCTAGAAATCTATATCATCATTAATGTGGTAATACCTGAGGGGATCGAATGCATAATATTAGATCTTTTTTTTTTCATTGGTCAGATAAAAAAAAAAGATACTTTGTGTCAAAAGTATAGATATAATATTGTGATATGCAACTGTATAAATATTTCCCCCACCAKTAGTGCATATTAAATTCACAGACAAAATCACGCACCATACTCACAGTACTTTTTGACAATTAAACGCATACAATACCAACATTTTAAACCGTTTTACTGTTTTTTAACACCACGGACAATACAACAACAGTTGGGCATTGCCTTGTATGTTCCATGTGTTTGATATGTAAACTCAGCAAAAAAAAGYAWCGCCCTTTTTTCAGGACCCTGTCTTTCAAAGATAATTWGTAAAAATCCAAATAACTTCACAGATCTTCATTGTAAAGGGTTTAAACACTGTTTTCCACGGTCATTAAGACACTAACAGCTTACAGACTTACAGGTAGGTAATTAAAGCCACAGTTATGAAAACTATGGACACTAAAGGGCCCTTTCTTACTGACTCGGAAAAACACCAAAGAAAAGATGCCCAGGGTCCCTGCTCATCTGCCTGGAACGTGCCTTAGGCATGCTGCAAGGAGGCATCGGACTGCAGATGTGGCCGGGGCAATACATTTCAATGTCCGTACTGTGAGATGCCTAAGACAGCGCTACAGGGAGCAAGACGAGACAGCTGATCGTCCTCGCAGTGGCAGACCACTGTACAACACCTGCACCGGATCGAAACAACACACCTGCGGGACAGGACAGGATGGCAACAACAACTGCCACGAGTTGCACCAGGAACGCACAATCCCTCCATCAGTGCTCAGACTGTCAGCAATAGGCTGAGAGAGGCAGGACTGAGGGCTTGTAGACCTGTTGTAAGGCAGATCCTCACCCGACATCACCATCAACAAGTTGCCTATGGGCACAAACCCACCGTCGCTGGACCAGACAGGACTGGCAAAAAGTGCTCTTCACTGACGAGTCGTGGTTTGTCTCACCAGGGGTGATGGTCGGATTCGGGGTGATGTCGATCCGTTTATCGTCGAAGGAATGAGCGTTACACCAAGGTCTGTACTCTGGAGCGGATCAATTTGGAGGTGGAGGTCCGTCATGGTCTGGGGCGGTGTGTCACAGCAACATCGGACTGAGCATGTTGTCATTGCAGGAATCTCAATGCTGTGCGTTACAGGGAAGACATCCTCCCCCTCATGTGGTACCCTTCCTGCAGGCTCATCCTGACATGACCCTCCAGCATGACAATGCCACCAGCCATACTGCTCGTTCTGTGCGTGATTTCCTGCAAGACAGGAATGTCAGTGTTCTGCCATGGCCAGTGAAGAGCCCGGATCTCAATCCCATTGAGCAGTCTGGACCTGTTGGATCGGAGGGTGAGGCTAGGGCCATTCCCCCCAGAAATGTCCGGGAACTTGCAGATGCCTTGGTGGAAGAGTGGGGTAACATCTCACAGCAAGAACGGCAAATCTGGTGCATCCATGAGGAGGAGATGCACTGCAGTACTTAATGCAGCTGGTGGCCACACCAGATACTGACTGTTACTTTGATTTTGACCCGCCTTTGTTCAGGGACACATTATTCAATTTCTGTTAGTCGCCATGTCTGTGGAACTTGTTCAGTTTATGTCTAGCTGTGAACTGTTATGTTCATCAGATATTTACACATGTTAAGTTTGCTGAAAATAAACGCAGTTGACAGTGAGAGAACGTTTCTTTTTTTGCTGAGTTTATATATATGCATGCATACATACATGCATACATTAACGTTTGACCCCTATCTATTCTGTCCCTATTTGTCGCCTGCAGGAGTTTGCCGACTCCCTGGCCATCCCCTTCCTGGAAACGAGTGCCAAGAACGCCACCAACGTGGAGCAGGCCTTCATGACCATGGCTGCTGAGATCAAGAAGAGGATGGGCCCCGGGGCCACGGCTGGAGGGGACAAGCCCAACCTGAAGATAGACAGCACCCCTGTCAGGCAGTCTGGAGGGGGGTGCTGTTAAACTGGACTCTGTTCTGGATGCTCTCCTCTTCTTCACCCTCCCTGCTCTGGGCTTCACTTCCTCCACCTCTTAATCCCTCAGCCTCCCTCCCATCTCCCGTTCTCTTACTCTTGCCGCGGGATGGGTGGTTGGATCGGGAGAGGTTGAGAGGAGGGGTGAGAACTGGGGACTGACTTTAAGACCGTATCTCCCCCCCAAAAAAGTAAAGAGAAAAGTTAGGTGGGGGTTAGGTTGAGAACTTTTTTTTTCTTTTTTTCCGAGCGATGAGTCAGGAACGTAAACAGATATGAGAAAAGATTGGTATTGACTTAGAGGAGAACTGGGTGATAGAAGATTAGGTTTTAGATTCCGGCGAGCGCTTATCTCTCTCCCTCTCCTGTGTACACACACACACACACACACACACAGAGACACACACACACAGAGACACACACACACACACACACAGAGACAGAACAGGGGGCGGAGTGATTCTCCCATAGGAAGTTGTCACAGGTGAGGTTTTCTTTCCTTTAGGCTATGTCTGTCAATAGCAAAATTCAGTTTAGAGTGCTACAATAATCTGTCATTTATGTATTGGACCTGTTTTTATCTCAGACTGCTGGGGTGCCTTGTAGTCATGGCGACGTGTCACCATCTTAAGTCTGTTTATAGGTATCAAGTGAGTGACGTGTTCAATCTAGCKTACGGTCTAAGTTCTACATGCAATAGTAACACTAATGCACTATTTATACCCATGTATCCATCCATCCATTGTAGGACCTGAATTGGCGTTGGGGCAGACTGCAGACAGTCATGCACCACTACCAGCGTACTAACTACTGAGAGGATACGGGTATCTAGGATACGGGTATCATAGAATGAGTAGACTGGACTCTGAAGGGAGGCATCAGCAGAGATGGGAGAGACATACACTTTGTCTGTGTGGAGAAGAGGGTGCTGGGATGGATAGCTCTGTAGAGCCTGAGCTTTAGGTTGATTCGACACAGAACAGGATAACTTTTGGTTGAACTTGGAATCACTCCTTCCCTTCATCACTCTACATGCAGACGGGAGGATGCAGTGAGAGAGACTCTTGGTTTTTGAGTGTTTTAATATACTGTATGGTGTTAGTTAGCTCACATCACTCCTCTTGTTAGGATTTCACATGTAAAGACAAAACAAAAAAAATGACACAAATATTTGAGATATGCTTAAGTCATGTTTGTATGTCTTTAAGTTGTCAGGACTCTATATTACAGTATGCCTAAGGTGGTTCTTCAACATAAACAGACAGTGTACACACACACACACACACACACACACACACTGAGAACGGGGCATGACGTAGTACTAGATTAGTGGCGGGAGTATGTAGGGGCTTGGGCAAGTGATATTCAACTAATTAACAGGACATATGAAACAAGAAATTGGCAATATTCTGTCTTCATATTCATAGATTATTGTTCATCTTATTTAATTGTTATTACAATGATTTTATTATTTGATATTTGTATTTTCTGTAGTTTTTTTCTAATCGAAAAAGCTTGTAAAAAATTGCTTGAAATGTTGTCCAACTTCCTTTATGGGTTGGGTTGGGATGTTGTTTTTTGGTTTGGTCGGGGGACTTAGGGAGTTGTCTCTGAAAGCTACTGTCCCTCCTGTGCCTCACTGGACTCCTAAAGATACTGACCACGTGCGTAACTTCTGAAGCATGTCACACCACAGGTTCTTTACGCCTTGGCCATGACCAACTTCTCAGACCATGTTTCCATCCACCATTTGTCATCACGTGTTTCTTTTATGGTTGTCATGGTTTCATGTCAGTTAGTGTGGTCATTATGAAGCGTAGCCCGGCCATCGTGGTTTAAACGGCCTAAGACATCCTGACCTGGCTAATTATGTTCCAGAGGAGTCCCTATTCAAGACCAAAGTCTCCGTCCAGTACTATGACCACATGCCAACTCATTACCTCTCTCTCTAGATCAGTGCGTGAATGGTGTTCTTCAATCTTCATCATTGTCAACTGCTAGCTAGTTCCAGTAGCCTCTATATAGCTTAAGACATGGAGTGTGTTTGGTTGATCAGAATGTGTGTTAATGGGCCTGGTTGTCCTGACTGAGTCCCCCTTCTACAGGAACCTGCCCTGCGCCGTTCCCTTCCCAGTCTGTCCTCATGGTTCTCATGGCTGTGGGTTACTGACTGAGTCCCTCTTGTACAGGAACCTGCCCTGCGCCGTTCCCTTCCCAGTCTGTCCTCATGGTTCTCATGGCTGTGGGTTACTGACTGAGTCCCTCTTCTACAGGAACCTGCCCTGRGCCGTTCCCTTCCCAGTCTGTCCTCATGGTTCTCATGGCTGTGTGTTATTTCTCAGAGGCATTCCTATGGAACTATGGAACCTAGCAGGAATGTGGAGAAAACCCTCCAACCCCTGACCTTAACCAACGCTAGTTTTGAATGAATGTAATGCACTACAGTACGGCTAATACTACTAATATGGCCTCTAAGCTTTTGTGTTCTTGACTACAAAGAATATTGGCCTTTGTCGGTTATTACAACCTCAATTTTCGATCAATTTTTCTGTAGAAGTAGTCATGGTTACAACGGGACTACGGGACAATGGTTGGAATTACAGTGACTTACTGTTAGCCAGGACTGGACCCATAGACTCGTTACAGCACTATAGTGAGCCTGTTGTGGAATTGACACATCCATTTTGTCCTCTTGGTTGCCCCTTGGTCTTACCAGTCTGACATGGTGCAGTAGGCAGTGTGTAACCGTTCTAGTTTTCTACCTGTATATCTTTATTACTATGTGACGAGCAGACGGGAAGGTCCGTACTCTAACGACAACTATGTAAGAGTGTTGTACGGTCATGTTATATGGTCATTGAGCCRTGTTCAGTTTGGCTTTGAGCATGTTATGTCATCATGGTCACGTTACGGTCATCATGTCGTGTTACGGGCTTAGAAAAAGTCCTAGATTCTGGTTCATTGGGTCGGAGTGAGTTTGACTGCTTGAACGTTCAGGGGTAGCAGGGACTGACTGGTTTTGGCATGCAGACCGGATATGAACTCCCATCAGCCTCCTCTTTAAGCCAATCAATATATTACAACAATGTTCTCTGAATGGCTCCTAATACTCATTGATAAAACGAAATCTGGCTTGGACTTTCCCGGTTGGTCTTCGGCAGATAGTTGAAGTTAAGGTGGCACAGCCTCGGCCTCCCGGCTCAGAGCTCCATGTAGTAACGTGCAATTGCAGCCTGTAAAAACTGTGATGTCCAATGTATACTGACGAGTTAGTGAGCGCTTACTGTCTGCAGAACACGGCTACCAACCAGTCTATGGCATTAATGTCTAGAAGAGCGACGCGAGGGCTGAAAGCAGGTTCACAGAAAGTATCTGTTGTAGATGTGATTCTTTAGGGTAGTAGATACAGCAGCCGTCTTAGCACTAACGTTAGTGTGTTGTCTTTTTGGTAGAGCCTTTTACAGATGTGGTTTGGCCAAGCCTGTGACGCGATGCAAGACTCAACCAGACTGGATTGTGTGCCAGCTCTCATTTTATGCTCATTCAGTTTGGTGTGCTGAATTTGAGGATCTGGTAGGCCTAAAGTAATCGCTGGTTGGAAGGGAGGGAACATTAGTGTGTGGGGTCGGGGACGGTCTGTGTGCGTGACCTTCCTGCTCCCTGAGCACAGGTCGGCTTTTCTCTCAAATCTCACAAGTCCTTCTGCGAATGAAACGATTGTTTGCAACTCCACACAGACACACGCACACTCGGTCACACAGACTCGCTAAATTGAACGTTTCACGCCATAACAGTGGCCTTTTTGATTTGTTCTGAATGTGCTTTTCTTATCAAGAATTCTTGATATTCTACTGATTTTAATATATTAATTGAAAATATACTGTGGTAATATTGTGTCCGGTCCATCGGCGGATATGAGGGAGGGGTTTAGGAAATGTGGGTGGGACAACATGTGGGGGTGGAGTTAGCGGCGGGCTTTGTTTGGGCTCGTGCTCATGAATGTGATTATGATGGAACTGCTCAAATCTTATTTTTTTTTGTTTTTCTGTGTAATTTGCACACTTCTTTGTGGCTCTCCCATGGCTTAATAAAGGAACACGTGTTCTTTAATACCGAGCATCATGCAGGTCCCCCTCCTGATCCTCACTTTTTTTCTTCAYTTTTTCGCTTGTCCACTTTGGTGCTCTCTGTCTCGCTGCTGAGTTTGATCATGATGTTTTTTTATGTACATATTATAAATATATATATAATAAAAAAGATCAATGTCAACATGGGTAAACTGTCCCTTATTCCCCCCCTCCCATGTAATGTGTATTATCAGTACACCAGTGTTGTCAGCCATATGAAGGTCTGTGTTGATACGTACAAGTCAATGTCAACCGTGTGTGTCTGCAGGAGGGTACTCTGCTGGAGGTGCTGCATGAGGTCACTCCCTTCCCTGAATCACCACCGGAGGGCAGGAACAGATCCAGTATCTGCCTGGCAGCCTGCCTATCAGCTCTACTTTGTCCTTGATTTGACACACACACAATACACATGCACATAAATAAACGTTGAGAGTGAAGAAGACCCAGACAGCTGCTCATCTAATGGTGTACTCTTTTACTCTGCATGAGAGGGAAGTAATGTGTTCAGTATGGAGCTGCTTCAAATAGAATCATTCACAATGAGTTTTGCTTGGGAGAGTATGCTGTGGGCAGGGAAATGACAGCTCTAATATAAAGTACTCTAATATAGTCTTAGGACTGCTGCTGCAGACTGCTCATTACCGTAGGTAGACCCTCTCAGCAAAAAACATACCAGCTAATTCCATTCTAGCACTATTTGGATTACACATTGAAACAATGATGAAGCTACTTTTAGCTTGGCAATCTGAAAGTCACTACAATGGAGAATTGCAGTCGTGTGTGTACTGAAATGCATATTTGTATGTTGAATTCATTTAGGTTTTGTGATACATAAATACATTATTTTCAGTCATCTGCCAGACATTGGTCTAGACACATATCCTTAAGTAGCGGTCAGGCTAAGAATTAGGACATTGTCCAAAATCAGTCCGATGATACATGCACTGATCTGAGCGTGTGATACGGTCATTGAACAGGGCCTGTATTCACAAAGCGTCTGGAGTGCTGACCTACGACCAGTTGTGCATTTTAGATCATAGTAAATAAGATTACATGGACGGGGAGGATCTGATCCAAGATCAGCTCTCCAGGACCCTGACCTATGTGGAATCTCTCATGACTAAACTGACCCATTGTCCTTCATCTCTCCCTCCCTCCTCCTGTCGTGGTGGCAGGGCGCTGGTGACCTTGAGTGAGTTATTTATAGTGTGGTGACGCCGCAGACTGGGAGCAGGGTACCAGACACTACTCAGGGGGAGACCGAACAGACAGAGAGAAACAGAGGGAGGTTCTGTAGGTTGAAATCAAACCTCACTGAATGGGCTTCCTCAAGTGGAGGATGATAACCACTCATGTCATCAATTAGCTGTTGAGGATGCTGTTGATTGGCTACTGGCCTGGTAGGAAATCAGCCATCATGTTGCTTCAGACCCATCCTGATGAATCTGATCTAATGAGTCAATCACCAGGATAGAAACAGGTAGCAGATCTAGCTCTAACATTGAGTCAATGAGGAACTAAGTGCTCAAAAAACTCACTTGTTTATAGACCTGTAAACACCATCATACACAATGGATGGTTTCATCATTAGATCTGATTCTTCTGGATTGACTAAAACTAGTAGTCCGACTGCCCATCCACACCGCTCCGGCCAATCGCCACACCCTCTAGTGTTTATTTTCCACACGATTCTGGATGAGTGGTCAGGCAATGAAACCATAGCCAGTTCACCAGTTCTATTAATCTGATGATGAAACTATTCATTCATGCTTTTTATCTACAATCAGTAATCCAAAAATCACCCAACACTTGTCACATTTTCATTTCAACACATTTTATTTACATATTCCCCAAATACAACTTAAATACCATTTCTGCTTCCATCACGTTTACCTCTTCAATTCAGTCCATCTTCATTTCAACAGTCTTTCCAATGATTYTCCCTTCATGTTTCCTTTTAGACTTTTCCATAGTACACCCTCCCTCCACCCTGCCCTCTATCTCACCCCCCAGTGGCAGGCTCAGTCGACGGGCCCCTGAAAGATGAGTTTGATGTGCCCATGCTCGCCCGTCAGCCAGGTGCCACAGAAGGGGCATGCGGCGTGGAAGGCGTGTGTGCCGTGCGGCAGCGGGATCTGGCTCCAGCCCGCCACTGTCTTTTCCGAACACACGTGGCCACAGGGGCAGAAGGCGTGCGTCGGGGGGCCCGCGTCCAGGTACAGCCCGCCCTCACAGCCCATCCACAGGGGCACGTAGGGGCCCACGCGCCGGCACATGGGGCACTCCCTTTCCCCGGTGCTCGCCAGAGCCGTCCCTCCGTGGCCCACGTTATGGCCCTTGTCTTTCCGGTAGCCCCAGTTGTGGTAGCCGTGGACGTGACCACAGTTGACATAGACCCAGGGCTGCTTCTTGTCCACAATCTCTCGCCGGGCCAGGCTGGGGAAGGCCAGGGTGTTGAAACCCACGGGGCACTGGGGCCGTGCGGCATTCAGCTCCTGGCGGAGGGTCTCCAGCTGCTTGAGGGTGGGGGTGCGGCGCAGGCCCGACAGGGTACGCCACAGAAGGGTGGCGCCGCACAGGTCGATCAGAGAACCGTCCTGCAGGGTGTTGGACTCGTTCTCCACCTGGGGAGGAGGGGAGMGGGGAGGAAGGGAGAGTGAGGAGGGATAGGGGGAGGATTAGTAAACAAGCCCAGAAAATACTTTAACTGACAAACCCATAACTATTTGCATATGTTGTTTCCTTTTTCGGTGTCTGGAATTTTGTTTCCCTTCCCAACAACCACTTGATGGCACTGTGATCATCCCATAGACATTAAAGCCATGATTCACATACCATCAAGATTCTAATCAAATGATTCACATACCATCAATTAGCTAATAAATTTATTCACATACCATCAAGAGTCTAATCAAATGATTATAATACCATCAAGATTCTAATCAAATGATTCACATACCATCAATTATCTAATAAAATGATTCACATACTATCAAAAATCTAATCAAATGATTCACAAAACATCAAGAGTCTAATCAATTGATTCACATACCATCAATTATCTAATAAAATGATTCACATACCATCAAAAATCTAATCAAATGATTCACATAACATCAAGAGTCTAATCAATTGATTCACATACCATCAATAATCTAATCAAATGATTCATATACCATCAAATATCCAAATATCAAATATCCAATCAAAATGCTAACAATTGATTAACAAAACATAATTCAATAATTCTCATAGTTGAGAAACCCTGAAACTCATCAGATGTCTAGTTTGACTGTGCAGTCTGTTATATAACCCCTCAGAAACATACACAGTAGTGTGATAGACTTGATAACCAGACAGGTTTGAGGCTCTTTACTTTATCAATTATTTTATTTATAAATATCATAAATGATCTCAGAATTCATAGTCTAGTCAAATCAAATCAAATTTTAGTCTATGTGTCCTTGAGATAACTCCAGGCATAACAGTAGTCCTGATAATCAGACAGGTTTGAGGCTTTATTCCCCCCCTCCCTTACCACTGATGACCCCCCCCTCACCAATGTTCCCCTGTGCTGGGCCGAGCGTGTCTCCCGCAGGGCAAAGACGTTCCCACACACCGAGATCTCCCGCCACACGCCCGGCGCCGGCTCAGACACAAACTCCCCCGCTGGGTGCATCACCAGCACGCCATTGGTGGTCAGGCCGTCCATCAAGCCGTCCGACGTCCGCCATTTGGCAGCCCGCTCCTGAGAGACCCYCCCCCGCACACAAAGAGACAGACAAAGAGCCAAGGTAAGGGATAGTGATGATAGCGGCAGATAGAGAGATCAAGAGGGGAGGGAGGTAGAGCGAGAAAGAGAGAGAGAGAGGCTGGGGCAAATAGAGAAAGAGGGGGAGAAAAAAACAGCTAACATTGCTTTTTTGTATTTCTATATTTAGCACAGAGTAGAACTGCTATACTGAGATGCACACACACACAAACATTGCAGGGCATTCAATCCCTGCAGCGGCTGTGTTCTCTGATATTCTCTGTCAGTGGACATAGAGTTCAAAGCAGTCACGACTGCAAGCCATTCAACCAGTATTATTGTATAAGCTTTACAGTAACTGTACATCCTTATATTTTTTACAAATCCCCCTCTCTCTTTCCATCCCTCTCTCTCTCTCTCTCTCTCTCTCTCCACCTCCACACTAGCAGTGTGCCGAGCCGCCTGCCTGACCCCGCTATCTGCCAAGGACATTGTGTGTGTGCCAGATATAGAGGAGGGAGCCGTGCGGAGGTTATTCAGCCTTCGCTTCATTGACAGCAGCTAGCAGCTCTTAAGCTATTATCCGGTACTCTAGCTGTATGTTTAGCATAACCGTGCCCCCCGACGACATGCTACCAAGCTGAGATGAGTTATTAAAGTCTCTATAGTTGGGTTAGATTAGTCATCTGGATGTTATGTCACAATTATGTCATGACTTGGTAGCATTGTCCTTGTGGGTTGACTTTTTAGTGTCACAAAGTGTGACCTCACACTATAATTGTCATCAACGTCATCATTTTGTGTTAGCTGGAAGGCAGGGCAGGAGYCAAGATCAGGTGGGACCATTCTAGCCAATGAAAGGGCAGATACGGGTGTGAACACCACGCACAATGGGCATAAACCTAAGCACTATGAAATTTATATTTGATCAAATAAGCCACACGTAGAAAATATGCCACATATTTTTTCTCAAACAAATTCGACACGCTCTCAAATTCCTCGCTTGGTGAGCAAAAAATATATTTTAAAAAATAAAAAGATTTTGGGCTCAGTTTTCCCTCTCGCTTCTCTGGCTGTAGTCAGTAAAACCATTTTCAGAATAAACAATGCCGTCTTGTGTTATATTCACTAAAACACATATAATGTATCACAACTGCATGTATCATAATTAATATGGTGCATTTGGTGTATTAACCATCCTGTGATTGGTCACTGTTGGCACAGGACGCAGCATTCATCCCCGGGACAATCTTTAAAAAAAAACATTACCACCTTCCTTAATCCAATCCAATATGGCCGCCCTTCCTGCCCCTCATAATGAAGTGCTAGGGGAGGTCAGTGGCAGTACAGTGTGTCTGACTATGACCCTGGGGCTGGCTCCCATCGATGGAGATGAGTACTGCTGGACTCCTGCCTCCAATGTCTTCCACAATGACAATGCCCTCCCTCCCTCCCTCTCTCMTTTCCTCCCTCCCTTCCCCCCCACTGGCCTCCCTGTCTCTCCCCTTGCCAACTCTCTGTCTCTCCGTTTACAAATTAATCTTGCAGAACCCCTTCAATAGCTCATTCCATGGTATGGGCGAGAGGAGAGGGGAGGGGGGAGAACTGAGTGTCTCTGCCAGAATGGATCAAAAGCTTATTTTGTCAATGAGTAAGCAAGTAACCCCCCCTCCACTTGACGACACTGGACCACTGCACTGTGATTTTATGCCAGTCGATTGTTGTGTTTGCTGATTGGAGCGGTTTTCAGCAAACGAACACTCACACTCACACACACAAGTGTTTGCACACACACATAACATGCATTCATATCAATTTAGTCACAGCTCCTTGATTCCCACAATTCTCATTTCCCTGCAGTTTGTGTGAATGTGTGTGTGTGTGAGTGCGTATAGCGTCCAACAATGCTGTCATAAATCCAATCCATTAAAAGAGTTGTGGCCCTTAGAGTCTGACAAAGCAAATGCGGCTTGGCCGTCCCGGACGTGTGTTTATTGATAATTACCGTTGATAGTACTGTTGATCTTTAAACAAAGTGCAGGCCCGGGCTGTTTCTGTGGCTGGGAGCTGGGCCAACCGTGAGAAGCCATAGCACTAAGGTGAAAAAGATGCCCCAGACCAGAGGAGTGTGTATGTGTGTTTGTCACGTGTGCTCCCTCTCCGGCCTCTAGGTCACCAGGCTGCTCGTTATGGGGCACGCCGATCACCATCGTTACGCGCACCTGTGCGTCATCAGACTCATCCATCACTTCCCTGATTAGTTCCCTATATATGTCACTCCCTTTGGTTCCTTCTCCAGGCGTCATTGTTTCTGTATCATGTCTGTGTGCCGTTAGTGTTTCTTGTTTTGTATTATGTTCCGTTTAAAACACTCACTCCCTGAACTTGCTTCCCGACTCTCAGCGCACATCGTTACAGTACCAGTGGCGGCTGCTGAGGGCAGAACAGCTCATAATAATGGCTGGAARGGAGCGAATGGAACGGTGCATTTGATACAATTCCACTGATTCCACTCCAGCCATTACCACGTGCCCATCCTCCCCCATTAAGGTGCCACCAACCTCCTGTGGAGACCAGAGGTGTGTGTGTGTTTGTGCATAAGATGGGGACAACAGAGTGCTAATGGGTTTGTCCAGTACAGAAGGCTGTGTATGTATACCTCGACAAAACATTCCCAAGAAGCAGATCACATGGTGACGATTCACACAGCCACTTACAACTCCTCCACACCACACCACCACACACCATTCGTCTCCACAGTATATCACACATAACGATGACATCAACGGGGTGTGATGTCGCCCATGCTGTCACTCACACTGTGGTCGTCACCGCGATGACTCACCCCCAGGAAGATGTTTTTGGAGGAGTCGAAGCCGGCGGCGTAGATGCGGGCCGTGTACGGGGCGCTGCGTTCGCACATGATACGGCACGCATAGCGGGATATTGTGCTCTGGACCGACTGCCCTCCTCCTCCGCCCAACTCGCCCACCGCACCCTGACCCTGGCCCTGCCCCCTGGCCCCGCACCCTGGCACCGCACCCTGCCCCCCACCACCACTGGTGCTGCTGCCTGCCGTGTCCGTCACCACAAAGTCAATCATGTTCTCTGTAGAACGCCCGATCTGTCGAGGGAGATAGAACATAGGAGATAGAACATGTGATAGAACATAGGAGATAGAACATAGGAGATAGAACATAGGAGATAGAACATAGGAGATAGAACACAAGTGATAGAACATAGGAGATAGAACATAGGAGATAGAACATAGGAGATAGAACATAAGTGATAGAACATAGGAGATAGAACATG
>NC_036840.1:34114749-34117352 GCF_002910315.2 Salvelinus sp. IW2-2015
ATTGGGGAGGAGGGAGGTAGAAAGACCCAATTCCATTTCAATCCCACTGAAGTCATGATATTGTCTGGGGCACAGTGGACAAATGCCCAAAACATTTCAGTAAACAAGTCTGTCCCAAGCCCAATTCCACTTCAAAAAGTTCAATTTCCTATCAGCTCCCTCCCAGGCTGATAAAATGGCAGCCTCATCACAGCCCCTGGTTGGAGAGAGAGCTGACAGAGGGACAGATGGGCTCACTGCAGCCTTGGAGCATTCCAGCCCTGCAGCCTGCAGCCCCTCGAATCCATTCAGTCTGCAGGAGTTGGGACTCCACATTCATCACAGGGATGAGAGATAGATAGGGGATGGGAGGAGAGGAGAGGGGAGAGYAAGGAGGGGAGGACAGGAGAGGAGCAGACACCACCACAGTCTTCTCCTGACTCTGCATTTCCAACAATCCCTATGGCATCTGCCAACAAATGACATTTTCCATGAACTGTGACATCTGCTCACAGTGAGTGTGTAGGTAGACTGGTCCCAGATCAGTTTGTGCCGCATAGCCAACTCCTACGGCCGGTGTTATGCTATAAAGTACAAACTGAACTAGGACCAGGCTAGTGTGTAGGCAAGAACAGGGGAGTCTGCAATAAGGCTGTGACTGTGTTGATCCCAAATGGCAACAGATAGGAAGTGTCTCATACTCTGTTGTAAGTTTCTAGGTCCTTGTTTTGCTGAAGCGTTGGGGCTCTGGCTGAGTTGGCATGTCATGTTAAAGATGACTCACCTGAAACATATCTGTGTTGCTGTCATGGGTGTATTCTACAATGACCGAGTGACTCCTGGACAAGGTGTAGGAGATGCTGTGCTGGCTTTTGTTGCTGAGAGCCTGTCGATGCAGAACACACACATATACAGGAACCAGGTCATWTAGCCAGCTACTTAGGAAAGGGCATTCCTGTTTGAAAATGTATTAGTACCACACATGGTAAGAGTTAATAGACATAGTCGTATATATGTACTAATCATTCCTGCAGTAAACATTTTATAGACAGTGTTTAATACCGTGGAAGACTGTATAATTATAATGTGACCTCTCACCTTTGACACCAGAGGGGTAGAGACATTGTGGATGACATCAGGTTTGACCCCGTTGGCTTTGGGTCTCTTGTAGAGGGCCAGGCGACTTCTCCTCCGTCCCTTGTCCCCATTGGCCAAGGAACCATTGTGCCTGAGTACAGTATGGGCCATAATAGAATACACGTATCCAATATTCAACATGAACAAAATATACACTTTGATTAGATGGTGCCTATATTCCATTCAGTTGGGATTGAGGCTTGCAGTTTTATCCTGTTATATATAGTGGGATCTACACAACAAATGATGTGAAATGAGAAGTCGACTTTAGACAACTTTTGAGGTATTAAAACATGTCTTCTCGCTGGGCACAGACYTCATTTCAACTTTTAGTGTTGATTTACATCTGGTTGAGTTGTCAACTAATGTGAATTATACGTGAAATCAACAAAAACAATGACCACGTCATTGGATTTAGTTTAAAAGTTGGGTGAWCATCATCACATAGATTTTTGGTTGTTGAATTGACGTGAAAACAATGTTGATTCAACCAGTTTTTGGCCAGTGGGTTTAGTTTTGGGGCGAATTATCCCTTTAAACCTGGACCAAATGTACTGAATCTATATCCATAATCCTTGGGTTCTAAGGGGAATATTCCTAATTTAGGTTAGTCTGAGTAAATTCTATTAGCTGTCTATGTCATGATTGGATAGGGATCACAAAATGTCTGCAGCTGGCAATACACTCTCTGTTAAAACCGCCTGGAATCTATTGACGCACCAGTGCGCCAAAGTAACATAATAAAAAAATCCYTCAATTTAAGCTAGAGATATGTTGGTGACATTCCTCATCTACAGCGGAACGACCCCCACAAGACTCGTCTGATGTCAGTGCGGTCGGTGTGCCAACTTCTGTTTGTTTTGTCCGAACCGTTTGGCCTACAAACGAATGTGACCCCACTGTGGAAAGGGGACATTCTCATGAACACGATAGTGGTGGATCTCTCTCTCTCGTTGAGGGTTTAATTTTCCTATTCTGCCCCATGGCTCCGTATTTTATTGACATCTTTGTAAGGGAGTCAAATTAGATCTTTTTCACGAGGGAGAGGAGTCTTTCTGGCTTTGTAAAGTAGGTAGGATGAATAGTGTTTTCTTTTAATTGCTAGGAAAAAATCATGTTTTAAGGTACACACAAGTCTATTGTACACACAACCACTCAGACTTGAAACCCCATATAAAATAAGTTTTCTCAGGGCATGCTGTTTGTCAAACAGTCTGGAATGGGATGAATGGTATGGCAAATGGACCAACTGTTGTACATATCAACCACTAATGAAGACACATAAGCAAACACACACACATACATACATTGTCAAACAGTCTGGAATGGGATGAATGGTATGGCAAATGGACCAACTGTTGTACATATCAACCACTAATGAAGACACATAAGCAAACACACACACATACATACACACACACACACACACACACACACACACACACACACACACACACACACACACACACACACACACACACACACAC
>NC_036840.1:34118129-34121745 GCF_002910315.2 Salvelinus sp. IW2-2015
CAGTAAAGTGAGAATGATACAACTGTAGACCATCACTGATGTATCATCACAGTATCAAACAGGGTCTTCCCTCCCTCCACTCATCCACCTGTCAGGTGTCCTTTCAATGGGGACAATGTCATGAAAAGTCTCTATTCATTTCAAATTACTGGCATGGGGGGGAATGTCAGTTAGTCCTAATGCAAAGGAGCCTCTCAGCATGACAYCTTGTCAAGTCAGGAAAACAACTAATTTCCTCTTGGCATCCATTTGTGTTGGTTAATTACTGGCTCAAGCCCCCTGCACCTAAAATATCTAACCAATAGGCTTAATCTATGTAATGCYGCCCTCATCGAAGACGCTGCATTTATGGTCAGACTCAGACAGTCATTCTGATGTTGTTGCTATACTAGGTCGCCTAATTGTAATTCTGCATTATGTGACTGAACAGAAGTACTGTCTCTTCTTTGCTGACTTGGTGCATTTYCATTACAGTGTAATTGTGTGAGTCCACGACAGGCAAAGCTAACGGGACTGGATTTGGGCCTAGCATTTCCACACAGGCAGCTAAACAAACGGCTAAGTCTACAGCCTCAGTTTGTACCGCGTTGTGTATCTGTCTGACATATCCTACCATTGTTCTAAATGAACTTGTGTTTCCTAGAGCRTTTAAAGTTAGCAACCAGATAACCATCAAGCCATGTTCTGTCTTGTCCGAGATTCTTAACGAACCCTGTGAGAGTTTCAACCTTTCCCTGGGCACCGGGTCCAATCCAAGGGTGGACCCGGTTCAACATGATTGGTTTTCATTTCTTACTAAAGGTTTATGGGTGTCTGGCTGCCTGTGGCACTTCAACGGTTCGATTGGGGGCCCTGTCAAATTAAAACAAGCACTTGGCATTAAAGGAATTGGACTAAAAATACATTTTTATGATAGCCTAATGCAATCGTATAATACCACAGGGTTACATTTTTTGTGGCGCTTTACAGTAACAAGCATCATATTTTATGAATTACGAACAGAGGGGAAGAAATGATATCCTAAACAGTGGGTGGGCATGTATTTAGTAAATGACTCACAATATTAATTTACATGTAGATCCTTTGACATTTYCAAATGTCGCTACACAAGTAAAACAAACCTCTACATTGCTATCTGTGTTGGCAATGAGACAAACACAAATTCCATGCCAATGTTTAATATAAAAACTGTATTATTCATCAGCAGTGGGCGAGACCACCTACARCACAAACCCAATGAAGCCAGTGACATCACACAGCCAGCCTTATAGACTAATGCCTTGTCCCCTATTTATGGATCATGCAGATGGTATATGTACACAATAAATCAAACATAGTGTWAGGGTTATAAACAGACTGGAATTCCAACTCTCCAATATGTTATCTTCCCCCAGCAGCACACATACTGTACGTCTGATCATAGAATTTGATTTACTAGAACTGGTCATTTCTATTCTATTTCTATGTGACTGATATCCRAGATAACCTTGAGTTTGTGCGTTCATCCCTCAAAGCCCCAACCCTCAAAATGAATGGCCAGACCAGACAAAGAGCATGGGAACTACAGCTGTACCGACGACTTGTCAATTGCATCATGATGTGAACATCAGACTTTATTCAATATAAACACGTCTAATCGGAAGCCAGCAGGGAGAATATCCCCTCGTAATCAGATGACGGCTGACATAGAGCAGATTTAGTCAGCCGGTCACSATTTCATTACGGCTCTCCATTGCTATGGCTGGGAGATGGAATGGTAGAGGCATGGGATGGAGAGAGAGAATGGATTACGTTATATATAATTTAGCTTCTTTCAGGACAGCTTTTCCTTATTTAGCCAACGCCCATCCCCGACAGGCGTTCTTTTTGTCCGTTCTTTTTTCTCTCCCCTTCGTTTTTTACTTGTGACTTAACATCAAAAATCTTACCCCTGTCTATCTGCTCTGTTCTCATCTGTCTTTTTATTCCTTCCACCCTTTGTTGGGTTTTTCGATCTTTTTTTCTTTTCCCTCCCCTCCCCTTTCTCCTTCCTCCCCTTTATCCTCACTCTATCTTTTTCTTCAAGACCTACGCTTTCCTCTTCCTCCTTCCCTCCTTCCTCCCTCTCTCCCCCTTTCCTCCTCCTCTCCTCTTCTCTTTCCTCCCCTCGCCCCTCCCGTCCTCTCCCCTCTCTCTCCCTTTCTCATCCCTTTCTCTTTCTCTTCCCTCCCCTTCTCCTTCTCCCTCTCTCCTCCTCCTCTCCTCTCCTCACCTCTCTCATCTCCTCTCTCTCTCTCTCTCTCTCTCCCCCCCTTTCTCTCTCTCTCCCTCGCTCTCTCTCTCTCTCTCCTCTCACTCTTCCTTCTAATTTATCCATTTTCCCCTTTGTCTTCCTTTGTCGGTCACCACTTTTGCCCTCTTTCCTTTTTTGTTTTTTTTCTCCCTCCCTTCGCTTTCTCTCTCCCTCCTTAACTTAAAAACCCCCCCCACCCTCCCTCTCCTCTCTTCCACCATCTCTTCCACCTCCCTCCCTCCTCCTCTCCTCCTCTCTCTCTCTCTCTCTCATCTCCCTACCCCCAGGTTGTGTGTGTTTGGGTGAGTAGAAAGTGCATTTACAGAGAAAATAAGCAAATCCATTCACCCTGCCAAACCCCTGCAAACCCACGGGAACATGCATGCATACAACAACAATACACTCTCTCTTTCTCTCTCACACACCACTTCACACAACACACAACACCACACACCAACACAACACACACACATCACACAACACACACACACACACACACACACACACACACACACACACACACACCACACACACACACACACAACACACACACACACACACCACACCACACACACCACACACACACACCACACACACACTGTAAGCTCCTAGGGCCCTCCCCCCCTCTCCAATCCCACACCTCTGTCGGACCTGTCTGCTGTCTTTGTACCACATCAGGACAAGGGTATCGTATGTCTTTCTTGTTCTGTCTTTTTACACATCAGACAAAGCTTTTTTATGTCTGTCCTTCTGTCTTGTACGAACATCAGGGACCAAGGAATTCTATATGTCTGTCTTCCTGTCTATCTTTGTTTTACACATCAGGACCCAAAGGCTTTTTATGTTTTGTCTGTTTTCCTCTCTCCCCTGTCTTGTACACATTCAGGGACAAGGCTTTAGTCCTCTATCTCTCTTTCTCTCACGCCTTTCAACCCATCTCGGCCTTCTCTTCAACCCCCCTTCCTCAACCCCTCCAATCCACCGTTTTCTCCCTCTCACCCCACTCCCTCCATCCTTTCCATTCCATCCCATCCATCCCCGGCCCCCACATGCCCGCCATCTTTTTTCCCTTTTTCACCCGTACTCCCACTTCCTCCTCCACTCCCCCTTTTTTTCAAAACAACCTTTTTTTCTCTCTCTCTCTTCCCTACATCTGCTCTCTCCTCTCTCCTCCTCCCTCCTCTCTCTCTCTCTCTCTCTCTCTCTCTATCCTCCTCTCCCTCTTCTCTTCCATCTCCTTTCTTTCCTCACTCCTCTCTCTCCTCTCCTCTCTCTCATCTCTCTCTCTCTCCTCTCTTTCTCTCTCTCTTCTCTCCTCTAGTTCTACCTCCCCCTTTATCCAAT